>NC_085030.1:10147178-10179218 GCF_963692335.1 Osmerus eperlanus | reverse complement strand
GAGAGAGAGAGAGAGAGAGAGAGAGAGAGAGAGAGAGAGAGATGGGAGTCATTGAAGGTTTACAGAGTGATATGATAAACTTGTTGCAGTGTTGATATCTTTCTGTGCACCTTTCTGTGCGTCCGTGGATGTATGTGTGTGTTTTGTCTCACCAGTCTCTTGCTGAGAAGCTCATAGTCAAACACCTCCAACTCGTATTGATCGGCCAGCTCCTTACACAGAGTGATGGCCTCCTCCCACATCTGCACACACACACACACACACACACACACACACACACACACACACACACACACATTGACTAAAGAATACTGGGAATACAACAGCAGATTGCTTATTTTAGCTTACTATAGCTTAGCTTAGTTTATTTGATCTTAATTTAGTTTAGCTTAGCGCCATGTGGAGACAGTGTGTGTCTGGGCCTGACCTTGCCCTTGTCGAAGTAGTCAATGATGGTGTCGTAGAGTGTCTCCTTCAGCTGCCGCTGGGTGTGGGAGCCCTGGATCTCAAACTGGGGGTTGCACGGGTCATCACACCACTGGGGGATGGAGGGAAGGCGGAGGGACGGGAAGGAATAGATTGAGGGAGTAAGGGAGAAAAAGAGGGATGAAGAAATGAAAGGAGGGAGGGAGGGGAGGAGAGAAAACCAAAGATGCAGAAACACACATAAATGGATGGATAAAAGGCTCTGGGTGGAACACTCTGAGAGCCTGGTGCCTATTACATCATCCTCGTGCTTCTATCTCTGACACTACTGCTGGTGTGACAGGTGAAACTGATTGATGTCAACTATAAGAACATTTAAGAACTCCATTAAACTCCGGCATAACTACAGTTATGGGAGTGTTTTTGTGTGTATGCGTGTGTATGTGTGTGTGTATGCGGGTGTGTGTGTGTGCCTCTGCAGGCCTCTCTTCAGGCTCTTCTCCCAAGCCTGTAACAGCTCCATAAAAAAGATGGAGAGATAGAGAGGTTGGGGGTCTCCCTCTCCTTCACACACGCTCACTCCATAAATCACCATAGTAACCCAGACGCCACGGCCAGCGCAATGCCATAAACCCACCTCTGGACTTCATCAGCTGGATTAATGCCCATTGGCTGGCGCTACGGGAATCCATTTATCAACTAATAAAAACCGACCATGCTCGCCCTTAGCTTGGAGTGTGGCATGGATCAAATGAATTCACCAGTTCCCTGAATCCCTCACTCTATATCAGAGAAAGATATTGTGTGAGTGTGTGTGTGGTGTACCTGAAGCAGGCGTGAGTGTGTGTGTGGTGTACCTGAAGCAGGCGTGAGTGTGTGTGTGGTGTAACTTGAGCAGGCGTGAGTGTGTGTGTGGTGTACCTTGAGCAGGCGTGAGTGCAGTAACAGGGTGTACGCTGCCTCTGTGTAGTTGTCTACATCCAGGTGAAGGTCTCGCAGCTTGTAGAGGTATCTGTAGTCACACACACACACACACACACACACACACTCTACATCAGACCGCAGGTCAACAGTCAAGCCACTAGGTGTCTCTGTTCACCACAGAAGCCAGAGCTTCTGGGCCAAGCATGCTAGCATGCACGCTACTGAAGTTTGACCTTAACGGTGTCAAACCAGAGGAGACGAACATCCTGAATCTCCATAATTCACAAGGAAAATTAAATTAGAGATGGTGTGTGTGTGTTCATGCTGATAAAGTTATAAAAGTGTGCGAGTGTATGTGAGTGTCTGTTTGGTGTTGTGTGTTTTAAGTATTCAGTGAGTATGTGTCTCATATCAACACTGACGAACACATGGATCTTTAATGAGACAGAGGGCAGAATTACAAAAACCCTCCATCCCAACATTTCTTTATCCCAACCCGCCATCCAGCTGGCATCCTTCTCTTATATTCCTGTTGTCATTTTTCTATGTACGCTAACCTCTTGCTATGCCTCTAGAGAATCATAGTGCATCTTCCTGTCACTCAAACTCCCCCCCCCACCATTAATTTATCTCATTTGCATTTTACTTCTCTCTCTTGCTTTTTTTTCTCCCTCTGTCCCTCGCCCCATCTATCTCTCTCGTTCCCTTTATTTATCTCTCGTTCTCTCCTGTCAGTTGCTCTCTGGAGCATAGTGGAGAACCAGTCTTAAGATTGAGTTTGTTCATGGGACTGGAAAGCTATGAGGCAGTCTGGAGGTCTGGACATATAGATTCTGTCTCTCCATCTTTATTTCCATCAGTTCATTTCCCTCTTTCTGCGGGTGGATCTGATGCTCACTACTTCAGTTGTTTGACTAACCTCTCCTTCCCGAGCCATCCCTCTATCCCCGTACATATTCTCACTACCTTATTCTTCCTCCTACCATGAGTGGACCATCTCTCCTTCTCTTTCCTTATCACTCCCCCCCTCTCTCTCTCTCTCTCCCTATCGCCCCTTCTCATCTCTCTCCCTTTCTCACTCACACTTTCTCTCTCCACCGCTCTCTCTCTCTCTCACACACACACACACACACACACACACACACACACACACACACACACACACACACACACACTCACTGTTCTCTCTTTCTATCCCCCCCCACCCCCACCCCCTCATCATCTTTCCGTCCTAAAACGAGTTCACATGTTGCAGTGAGATGAGGGCTTGATCCTCTGGATTTTGACATTAATTCAGAAGGACTGAGATAATCCCTTGTCAGATTATACATACACACACACACACACACACACACATACACACTCACTCACTCACATTCACACACTGACACTCGACCTAGACAAGGTCACATCTCACACATGACACTCATGTCATATGCATGGCAACTAGTCCTCAGTATATCATTCATACATGCATACATCCATCCATTTGATACACACACTTAAATGTCTTACCTGATATACATCCCTTCTCGGTTTATATCTTTGTAGAAATTCTGCAGCACAAGAGAGAGTATCATTACTTTATGCCGATTAGTGAGTTCACAGTTTGTGTTGGTCTGGGTGTGTGTGTGCTCATCTGTGTGCGTGTCCATTTGCATGCTTCAGAGAGAATCAGTGTGTAGGTGTGTGTGTGTTTCAAAGCAACACATATTCCCTGTTTACGATAATGAAGTTTAATGATGATGGAGAGCAGATGAGTGGAACGACTGGATATGACCTGCAGTCTCATGCCCAGCTCTCACACAGAAAGAGACATCTTCGACACACACACAGACACAGACCACACACACACACACACACACACACACACAGATACACACCACCACACACAAACAAACACACAGATACACACCACCACACACAAACACACACAGACACACACAGACACGCACACCACCACACACACACACAGACACACACCTCTACAGCATATTGTTTGAGCAGACAACAGGAAAGATGTGAGAAAGCAAATGATTCACCAGAAGAGACATGGTGCTCGTACAGATGTGTTGTTGGGATCTGTTGAAAAGCCCCTTGGAGTGCTAATATCTAGCCTCATGCAGGAGATGTAAAGCAAATAAGAAGACATGCTAATGTCTGTTAACCTAAGGTTATGTACACAGTATGCGGATGAGATGCTGCACTGTCATTTAGCTTAATGTAATGTATGTGGAAGAGACAGTACACAAACATCTGTTGGCCTAAGGTTTAGTCCTGTATGTAGATGAGCAGCCATGGTAACATCTGTTAGCTTGAGGTAATGCATGTGGGTAAAAAACTGTGCTAATGTTCGTTAGCCTCACAAACTTGGCTTTCCAAACAGGCACAAATGAAACGGAATGGCTAATGCCTAGCCCTGGGCTAAAGGAGAGCTACCACCAGCTGCTGAGATGAGAAGAGTCTGCACGAACACACAGACACATACCAGCCTATCACAGCCTGGGACTCTGCCTTTGTATTTATCGATTGGTTGATGTTCTAACTGTCTGTGTTTAGTCATGTGACAATACTCTGAATTATGGAATACTGTGTGAGTATTCTAGATGTTGATGATACATTTTAGATGTTAGGTATGTTATCATACAGTGCTGTATGCTTTGATTGCTGAAGAGGTTAACTACGTATTTGGGCTGACAAATATCGGGGCTCTTTTTTACTTGACATCTGAAAACAAAAGAATGACAATGGAAGTTTATGCAACCAATTGCAAACAGTCAACCAGGGGTGGAGATGACTAACTGATCTGTCAGGACCTTCAGAAGATTGTGAAAAAAGGAGGGACAAGGAGAAAAAGCTTTCCAAAAGAGAAGTGCTGTGTAATGGTCTGTCTTACTTCCTAAGTGGATGGAGCTTACCAGGAGATTGACAGTGCAACACATGCGATTGTTGCGGCTGTCGTCGCTCCTGACGGTGCGGTAGTCAAGGAGACGAATCAGGAGTCCCTTCACCAAAGCGACAAAGTGCTCGACTTCTGGCCTTAGCGCCGGGTACTCCGCTGAACACTCCAACAGGCTGTTACACACACATACAATACAGAGCACAAATTTATGTAAAAACACACATACGCACAGCAAAGCTCGCAAAACACACACACAAATGGACGCCCACACACAGAGGTACAGGTACAGATAAACACACACAGAGGCAGAGAGACAATCACACAGACATACAAAACAACCAATAGGGACTGATTCCTGATCCCATGCCTTGCAGGGCATGCATATGAAAGATTGTTATGGATGAGGGGTTTGACCGCCTGGGGCTGTGAATGGATTGGCTGAGAGGAGTTACCCACATGGTCTCCAGCAGCTGCATGTATCTCTCATCTCCTCCGCCTCCCTCCACCTCATGGTCCAGCTTTAGGATGATCTCATTCTCAAACTGGAGGGAGGGAGGGAGAAATGAGAAGGAGAGAAATGAGAAGGAGAGAAAGGGTATAGAAATGAGAAGGAGAGAAATGAGAAGGAGAGAAAGGGCAAAGAAATGAGAATGGATCGAAAGAGGAGAAAGATGATTTGAGAAAGAGAGTGAGATGGGAAGAGTGAAATGTTTGGAGAGATATACATAAAGAGAGCAAAAAGGAGAGCAAGGCAGTGAAAAAAGTTCATATCTATCTACATTGCATATCAAGTAAATCAAACTAAGTATGCGTGCATGTGTGTGCATGCACAGGAGATCTAGTGTGTGTGTCCCTTACCTTCTGGAAGTGTGAGGAGTGTGTGTATTCACACAGCATCATGTCAAAGAAGATGGGGATGGTGGCCCTCCTCAGCTCCTCCTCTGGGATCAGAGTCATCTCCAGGATGGGGCCCACCATGCCAGGTATGAAGCAGATCTTATGGCTGCCTACACACACACACACACACACACACACACACACACACACACACACACACACACACACACACACACACACACACACACACACAACACTGAGGGTCCCTTGAGTAACAAAAGCTCATAAATGTATGAATGTACAGTACAGTAACATTGCTCACACACACACACACACACACACGTGTGGATACACAGATTCTGTCTCTTCTTACCCAGTTTGTACCAAATGTCCCTAATGGAAAAACCAATGAGCCTCCTCATGTCTCCATACCTGCAGACGAGACAGCCACTATTCAATACAAGAGAACTCACATATCAACAACCCAACAGGGGTTGTATCGACGACTATGTGAATGTTTAAGATACTCCATGTGTATCCTTTGTTAAGAATAAACAAACGATTCATGGCTTTGTCTCGTAGCGCTCTGCCTTGAATGAGTCTTGACAGTGTGAGACATTAAAACAACTGCATAGTTTCATAGCAATCTACCTATGATGCGTCTTCACAAACATCAACCTAAAAGGAAAACGAAGCCTCAAAGTCTCAATCAGTCTTGACCCAATCTTGACTGTGAGTCAGAGGCGATTGGACAAGGGGGTATTGACTCACTTGGCCAGGATCTTGGTCCTCTTGGTGGGGGAGAAGTGCTGAAGCTGCAAGGACTCTTGGGTAATAAACGCCACGGCCAAATGAAAGTAGTTATTCCACAACTAATGATAGAGATAGGGAGAGAAAGAGAGTGAGAGACAGAAAGTGATTCAAGATCAAATCCAGGTGAGCGCAAGCGGGGACTGGATCGATACTGACGAGCGTTGCCTGTCAAATACACACATGCACGCACACACACACCGACCTGTACTTCAAAGTCGTTGTTGTTAAGAAACTTGAGGTTCATGGTGTCTGCATAGGTGTTGATGGCCCTGAGGAACACTCTGATGGAGAAGACACAAGACAACACAAACACAGATCAAAACTCTACACACAAGCTGAGGAACACCAGAGAAACAGTCCCATGATCCTCTATTACTTTAGTATTACCTGGATAGAAAAGATAACAAGAGTTGGAATGTCAAAACAGTTAAAAATACATTTATATTTCACAGAATATTAAAGATAGCTGACCACTATCTCTTAGTCTTCTGGGCAGATTTAGTGGTCAATAATTCTCACAATTGTTTTATTTATTTGACCTATATCTTTTCAAACGCATTGCTTTTTAATGTTTTGTCATCATCATCAGTCATTAAGAAAGCTTGTTTTTTTATTTTATTAATCTTGCTAATCGGGGGCGAACTCCATTGATGTGAATTTGAGATAACTACAGTATGATCTAAATTAACATCACTCACTCTGGCACTCTACACTTGCCAAAAACTGCTCTAGACAGTACAATTTGTGATGTGAAAGTTTACTAAAATGGGAAGCAAAGTCAAATGCAATCTGTCTGTGTCAACAAGAACCGATCGTCCTTTTCCCTTTCTCATTTCTTTCTTGGATTCCCTGCCTATCTGCTCATTTCTCCCCAAGCAGTCTCCGTGTCCCTTATCATTCTCTGAGTGAGGGTGTGAATGTGTATGTGTATGTGTGTGTTTCTTTCTTTAAGTCTGCAATGCTGTCCAACACATGCTCAGTGAATATCTCCCAGATACCCACAGCAACACGAACACAAACAGAACACGTACATTACACAACATTCAAAACCCAACTTCAGCCAAGCAGCAAACTGGGTGGACTTTGTTTTGTATGTCTACTTTGTCCACTAATATGCTCACACTACAAACTTCTGTCGTGCTGTTAACATTAACATCATGCTAACTGCCTTCCTATAAATTAAGCTAACATTAGCCTAATGCTGAGATTAGCCTTAGCCACCTGCTTGCCTACTAGGCTAACATTAGTTTCATGCTAGCCGCCTACGTACCAAATAGGCCTAATGGCTTATGCCTACCTGATGCCAGCTAATTGCATTAACCTCAACCAGATAAACGTAATACCTCTGATGGACTGTGGACCCTGCTGGGCTCACAACCTGGTCTCGGCATGACCATGGAGCTTACCATGATGTGTGTGTGTGTGTGTGATACCTGTTCTGCACCATGATCATGGCCATCCAATCAGATGGATACACATGTTTTCCGATCCGATCCTTAAACAGCAGGAACGTCTCCATGAGGAAGTCCTGTGAACCCCCAGAGTGTGTTAGTGTGTATGTGATACTGCACTTTGGATGTGTGTGTGTGTTGTCTTACTTATTGTGTGCGTGTTATGTTTACTGTATGCATGATGTATGTGGCTCTGTGTGTACGTGTATGTGTGTATGTATGTATGTGGTGTGTGTCAGGACTTACCACCAGGTCGCATGTTCCAGAGAAGGTTTCAATGTAGCGCGAGTAGTGACTGTCTTCCATCTGGCTGAGGATTGCTGTCATACAGGCCACCACCCTGGACTGGTACACACACACACACACAAACACATTTATGTGACGGCCGACGCACAACTACATGCTCGTACACACACACACACACACACACACACATACAGTTGGGAGGAGCAGGACCTAAATATTCCAAGCTATCTGTATATATACTTGTTACAAAGGACAATAAACCAAACGTAAAACTTAAACACACACAGCAGTTGAATTATTGTACGGAAGCCATATCTCATGTTCTGACATATTGGCATGTCAAGGGTGAACCTAGCTTATGATTCAAAGCTGCATCACAAATTGTGAATGTCAACAGCACATTTTGATGTTTGCATCTTCTGATAACTTGAGCATTACTAGCAAGGAGGTCTCAGCTTCTCATCAATCTACAGTTGTTTTTAGTTTTAGTTTGTTTACGTACTACAATTAATCATGTCCCAATTCATTTACAGGGATTAGAGTCCTAGGTTTTTTATCTTTGCCTGGGATACTTGCCCATTTGCTAGAATGTATTCAGATTAGGATGGTTGGTGATTTGGCAAGGCTAGCATCCAATTTCACATGTCTGAAAAGTGGATGTGGCTGAGTGTATTAAGTGCGCGCGCAACTGTGTTGTCCCCCCCCCCCTTGTGAAACAAGGTTAAATGTTACATTCTCATTCAAACCATTCAATTAGAGTTGGGGGTAAAAAGGACAAAGAGGAGAAAAATAGGAATGAGAGAAAGATAAAAGGGTAAAAAAAAAGAGACAGACAAATAGAGATACAGATACAGAGAGAAGGATAGAAATAGACACATTTAGAGAGAGTCAGAGTCAGATAGAGAGATAGAGAGAGAAATGTACCGACCATCCGTGCCCTTCTGATCTGCCTTCAATGACAGGAATTAATATATTCTCTCTTTCCTTCTCTTTCCCTATCCCTACCTGCTTCCCCCTCTCCATCTCTGTTGGTGAGGCTGTCGAGTGATGTAGGAAGGGGGAAGTGAGTGCTGATGGATGGATATTTGACAGCAAAGACATCCGTCATATGGCTGGTTTGCCGGCTCTCTCGTGATGAGAAAAGGACTGTGTGTGTCTGTGCTCGTCCATCTGTGTGTGCTTGGGACGCGTGTAGGTGTGGTGTCTTTTATTGCTGTGGAGACATGCATCCTCACTACCTGCAAAGCACAGTGATATCAAGTCCTACACAGGTCACGCACACGCACAAGCAAACACACACACACAAACACCGGCACACACATTTATATTCTGCTGCTGTAAGCATGTTCTCTGATGCTGAGAGTGGAGTCGCTGGGAGGCCTAGCCTTTAACAATCTCAACTGAAACATTGCCCTCGCTCAGACATGGAAACAAACACACACACCCCCGCCAAGACAGTTCAATGAAAACCCAAGAATACCTGCATAAAAAAATGATAATAACGTTTCGGATCACATCAAGCCGAAAACCACATCCACACAAACAAGCTCACACTTAAACTCTCTCTCGTACACACACACACACATGTGCACACACCCACACATATACTGCACTTCCTTGGTAATCAGGGTTACATAATTATCTCATTAGGAATGTGTAGGATGCTTATCCCTCTCTCCCTGGTTAAACATGACACACTGACAAGACCCACTCGCTTTCATCTCTCCACCCTCCATCCCTCTCCTCCTCCGTCTGATCCCAAACGGACTGTGGTCTTTCTTTACTGTATGGTATAGCTGCCAGCTCTGGTGTCTTATCGGGGCCCAAGCACACACACAATCTTCACAAACACACATACACACCCACCCCCCATGAGTCAATTTCAAACATTCAGAAAACTTGGATTTAAGAAAATAAAATGTTTTATCTCAATCTGCCTCCGACTCACATCGTCTGTCTCTCGTTCACTCGCTCCCTTTCTGTTTTTTTTCTTTTCTCTATTACACTCTCCTTATTTCTGTCTGTTTCTCTCTCCTTCGCTATATACCTCTATCTATCTGTCTCTTCTCTCTCCCGCTTCCTCCTTCCATCTCTGTCTTCAAATTAGGAAGTGGCTGTCGGCTGACCTTGTAACAGGATTAACAACAGAATCAACAGCACACACACACACAGCCCTAGATGTAACAGCAAGCACACACACACATGCTCACAAACATTCAAACTGTGACAAGATGATACAAAACACAAGAAGGGTTGGAAGGATGAATGTTGTTCTAAGTGTGTGTGCATGTGTGTTTGCGTGCGTGTGCGTGCACGTGTGTGTGTGTACGTGTGTGTGTGTGTGCATGTGTGTGTGTGTGTGTGCAACTCTGTGAGGGTTTATCAACAGTTCATTGCCCTACTTCCCTCTAATTGGTCTCTGTCGACTTTACACTGTCCTAAATCTCTTTGCACTCCTTGAAAATACTCACATCCACACACACACACTCACAATCACACAATTACCTTCACACACAAAATAACTGACCCACACTGACAAACAGCATCATAAAAAATGTTATGTTTTGAAAGACAAATCGAAACACACCAACTCTCCAAATACATACTTATGGGTACATGAGCATATGAACAAATGCACTCTCATTCACAACTAGACACACACATAAACACCCCAGTGCACTGCTCTTGTCCTGTCCAGGGTCTTATGCAACTGCCAAGAGATTATTGTAAAAGCAGGACACAGATGCTGGGATTTTTCTACCTCTCTCTCTCTCTCTCTCTCTCTCCTCTCTCTCTCTCTCTCTCTCTCTCTCTCTCTCTCTCTCTCTCTCTCTCTCTCTCTGTCTCTATCTCTCTCTCTTTCCTTCCAATCATCTCTGTCTTCCTCTGTGGCTCAGCCTTTTGTAGTCCCTGCATTAATACTGATATGAGATGCACAGAGGACATGACTGAGCTAAGTATGTCAACATTGAGAATATAATACTATTATCAATAAGGATTTAACAGATTCTACAGACAGACAGGCAGACAAGAAGGGACAGACAGAGAGAGATAAAGGGAAAAGTTCAACGAATAAATGCAGACCAAATTGCATGCAGTAAGATGCAAGAACAAACTGGAAGGCCTTTTCATATCCACACCCCTCTCTCTCTCTCTCTCTCTCTCTCTCTCATCTCTCTCTCTCTCTCTCTCCTCTCTCTCTCTCTCTCTCTCTCTCTCTCTCTCTCTCCCTCTCTCTCTCTCTCTCTCTCTCTCTCTCTCTCTCTCTCTCTCTCTGTCTCTGTCTTCCTCCCTCTTTCTATTCACCTCCCCCAGGTAAAAAGTCATTTTACGACTGTGATCTTTTATTTCTCATGTTTTTAAAATAGAATATTTTAAATATTCTCTTTAGAGTCTCTTAGAAGCCCAGGGCGGTTCTCTTGAAGAAGCACAAGGACAGGTAGGGGAGCAATGGAGGGATGTGTAGACAGGGCAGGGGAGGCGTAATCAAGGGGTGTGTGCATGTCAGAGTGCTCTGATTAGACAGATCAATGACTCCTCAGCTCGACATCGCTCCATCAGTCGCAGGGAGATCTAACAACCTCCACTAATACCCAGAAAGAATGAGTGAGGGGAGGAGGAAGGAGGAGAACAGGTAGGAGGAAAGGGAGGAAAAGGGAATAGAGAAGACAGAGAGACAGAAAGAGATGAATAAGAACAGAGACAGCAAAATAAATGAACAAGACAGAGAGAGAGAGAGAGAGAGAGAGAGAGAGAGAGAGAGAGAGAGAGAGAGAGAGAGAGAGAGAGAGAGAGAGAGAGAGAGAGAGAGAGAGAGACAGACAGACAGACAGCGGGATAGAGCTATGGAGAGGGCGAAAGAGAAATTAAAGAGAGAGGAATGAGAGGGAGAGGAAGAATGAGTGAAAGTGTGAGGAACGGTGACTGTGTGTGAGACAACAAGAGAGTTCCAGGGAGATAGAAATCCCACATCGCCCCACCCCCCATCTCCATCGCTCTGTAATATGCCAGTGTTCTCATCCCCTCCAAATCAAATTACTAAGAGCTTAGAGAGGGTAAACACAATTCTTTGTATAGCGTGTGTGTGTTGTGTGTGTCTGTGTGCGTGCCCCCTCTAACACAACATATGGTTGAGTTACCAATACATATATCATAAAGAACACACAGACACGCACACACACACCTCATCTCAGTAGAGGTCAATTGAAACTCGACACAAGGTGAGTCGACAACTTTGCTGTGCTGCATACATCACTGGTTATTTTCAGCAGGGGTCAGAACATTCAGAAGCACACTCCATCAGGGGACATCGAGGGAAGACACACACACACTCACACACACACACACTCACACACACACTCACACACACGCACAGTATACTAAAGAAACTGTATAGATACACACACAAAACTGTGCCACACAAAAAATACAAAAATAAACTGAACTCAAAATACTTCCCATTACACATCCATATCAATAAAATATTGAATATAAATTAAAAGTTTCTTACACGCTTTACAACTCACCGCTAATTTTTTATATTACTCACAGGCTGTCAATTAATAATAAATGGAGGGAGAGAGAGAGAGAGAGAGAGAGTCTCGTAGACACTAGAGACAGAGAAGAAGCAGATGGGAGCGTGATGGAGGGAGATAAGGAAAGGGAGTTGGAGGGGTTGCAAGTGGGACAAGACAATAAACTCAAAGACAGACACGCTACCAGGATCAGGACATGATATGGACGAGGGAGGGGGATAGAGAGAGAGAGAAAAAATTAGAGAAATTGATGTGTTGTGGGGCACTGATGGACAAAAGAAAAGAGAGTGAGGGAGACAGGGTGGCAAAAAAGGTGCATCTATGCAGAGTAAAAAAGTATATAAATAAAAGTATGTTTTGTGTATTTGTGTATGTGTGAGTATGCGTGTTTGTGGACCGCTCCTGGCAGCTTTTCTGGAGCGAGCCCTCTGTCCTGCCAAAGTTCCTTGGTCTGCCATTAAGACTGGCCTTAGGCACCACACCACACTAAGACCAGCCTGACACCAGCCTGAAACCAGCCAGGAAGCAGCCTGGAACCAGGACACAGCACAGAAGATTACCCTCAGAGAGGGAGGGAGGAGGGTCAGGGAGAGGTGTGGAGGGGACAAGGTAGGAGGTATACAGGGTAGGTCAGATGAAAGAGAGAGGTAAGAAAAGAGAGAGAGAGAGAGAGAGAGAGAGGAAGGGGATGCATGGAAAGAGAGAGGAGGGAGAGAACTACAGTGAGGGAGAGTGAGGGGGGGGATCAACAGTGAGAGAGAGAGACAGAGAGGGAGGTGGAGGAGGATTATTCAGCTCTGTGAAGCGCTGGAGACGGCAACACAGAGAGAGAGAGCGAGAGAGAAAGACCGAAATGAGCGAATGGAGAAGAAAACTAAAGCAGTGAAGGACTGGGGAGTAACACGGACAAGTGGCTGGAGGAGAGTGTGAGAGAGAGCGAGGGAGAGGAGGGGAAGAGCAGAGGAGCGGGAGGACGACAGCAGTGGAGGATGGAAGAGATGGTAAGTGACTGATGGACAGGAAAGCTTTAATATACGGAGATCAGTTCGGGGCTGGAGGTAGAACTGCTGACAAATACAGCACACACAAACGCACACCCACACACACAACCAAGCACCACCCACACACAGCATTCAAAAACACACAAGCTCTCAAATGCACATACAAACACACACACTTGTCTGTCTGACGATGTTCGGCAGTTTGTTGAGTTGGTGTTAATGTCTGTGTGCAATATTTATAGTTAGTGATACTAACTGGTCACTGCGTTTGTGTGTGTCTATGCTGCAGCTGCATGTGTCAGACTCTGAGGAGCATGTGTGTGTGTGTGTGTGTGTGTGTGTCTACCATCTGTTGGCATTTGCCCTGCATATCTGACTGGTGTGTTTAAGGGAGTTACGGAGATCAAGGCAAACAGGTCAGAGAGATACAGAGATTGAGAATATCAGTGTGTGCGTGTGTGTGTAAGAGAGAGCAAGTGTGTGTGTGTGTGTGTGTAAGAGTAATGTGCCTGTACTGTACTCTTTGTGATTGTGGTGCTCTATACAGCAGGTGCGTAATCTATCCATCTGTCACTCCAGGCTTTCATGCAGTCTGTTGAGCAAGTTTTATGTATGTGTGTGTATGCGTGTGTGTATGCGTGTGTGTATATGTGTGTGAGAGAGAAAGAGAGAGAGAAAGAGGGAGAGGGACAGAAAGAGAGTGTGTGTTTGTGTGTGTGAGGGAGTGTGTGTGTGTGCATGTGTGCTGCTTTTACTCTCATCCATCATTGATTACCCACTCTGCTTTTTACCAGAATAACCATGTTGTGGACATGAGTGTGTGTGTGTGTGTGTATGCTGTACTATATAAAACTTTTGAGCTTTAAATGCTGTGCCAGTTATGAGGTAAAAAAACCTCCTCTGAAACCTGTGTTTCTGTTTCCAAGATTGCTCTGCAGCTGATACGCTGTGAAGGCTGAGTGTGTTTGTGTGTATGTCTGTGTCTGTGTGATATTGTGTGTGTGTGTATGTGTGTGCGCATTCAACTATTAGACCAGTCTTTTGCTCACATCTTACAGGTCTGGTCATGCGCTCCATGGGACAAGTCCAGACACACACACACACACACACACACAAACCCCAGAGAGAGGCAGGAAGGAAAGATTGATTTAGAGAGTCAAAAAGTGATCCAAATAAAGAGTGAAGCTTAATCAATGCCAGGTGAGAACAACATGTTTTTTAAACTGTGCAGTCCAGAGATGGAAAAAGATGGAAGAAGAGATGGAGGAAGGAGAAGAGGCTGGGAGGAGAGTAGAGGAGAGAGAAGAGGGGAGAAGGAAACAGAGTGGGGAGACAAATGCAGAGGGAGTGAGCCCAGGAGAGAAGGTCCAGTACAGACAGAAGCAGAGCATGTGTGTGTGTGTGTGTGTGTGTGTTAGCATGTGTGAGTGTGTCGGTACTTGTCAATTGGAAAGTGACAATGAGAATGACCCCTGGTCACTTCTTTTCCTGGACAATCAGAGAGACAGATGGAAGGATGGGAGGGGGAGGAGCAGGGCAGCAGAGGGTTAAAGATAGAGAGATGAGAAAGGAGAAAGGGTCATGGGAGGTCAGAGATTGAGAGATAAGAGAGAGGGGAGAGATAGATGGAGGGTTAACGAGGGCCAAGACCAGGATAGGAGACATGTTGAGGGATGTGGAGAGAGGGGGGGAAGGGATGACACAGAGAAGAGAGACGGGTGGAGCCATCAGGAAAATGAGAGGCAGAGATAAGGAGGAGTCACAGAGAGAGAAGGAGATAATGACAGAGGGAGGAGGAGGAAGGGGGGGGGTGAGAGAAAATTAAAGAACTTAATTAACTTAACTCCAACTGTGAATATGAAGACACATTGAAATCTGACACCAGTCCATGCATCACACGTCTATGTCAGTGTGAATGTGCTTCGTCTGACACCCTTCTACTTCCTCGATAAAGGCAACCCCAAGTAAGACCTGGGGTGTGCGTGTGCCTGTATATGAGTACCTATGTTTGTGTGTGTGCGTCTGTGTGTGTTTGTGTGTCCGAGACCAGGGATTAGGAACGTGAAAGTAGGACAAGAAGAGGAGAGGATTATGACTCTCCTCTGTCTTTGTCCCACACACACACTCACACACACACATGGGGGCAGTTAAGCACAGATCTTGTCCGTATAGTTGCGCTGAGTTCTCATCCTGTGGCCTATTAGTGAGACAGCATCCTCCCTACTCTAGCTGACTAGCTGCCAATAAACTAACAAATGGGCCATGTCAGCTGTTGTCAGAATCCTCGCCACACACAGACACTGACCATCCATCATAGAAACAGCAGATGAATTGGGTTTTTTAAAAAACAGTCAGGGCTGAGGCCAGGCTACCGCAACTACAACCCCCAGAATGCCCTGCTTCTTCACTGTATGCTATCCTATTAGCCATCTCTCCAGGGGCCAGCAAACTTACCGTGTCCCTGTGAGGGCTGGCTGAGTAGACGTGAGGAGCGAGCTGTTTGATTATTGTGCAGTAAAGCGGCACAATTGCACGCAGGTGCACACGTGCACACAGGCACACACACACACGTACACACACACACACGTACACACACAGCTTCAATCGAAGGTTGAAAAATGAGACTCACCTTGAAATGACAGAAGACTCGATTCACTGGAGCCTAAGTGTATGGTAACCACAGACATGCCTCACAGCCACTCACATAAACACACACACACACACTTTCAGGCTCACTCTGTTCATCTGCTCATCACCAAGCACTGTACAAAATGCGTACAATCATTCATCTTGAACTTTTTAAAGAGCTGAGTATGTGTGTGTGTGTGTGTGTGTGCATCTATGAGCCTGTGTTAGTGTGTGGCCCTAAAAGTGGACACTCAGTGTGTATTGATTTGTTGCAGGTAATGTCCTAGAGGTCTAAACAGCACGAACATAAAGACTTTCCATTTCTCACACTTTCTCTCTCCCTCCCCCTCTCTATCCATAACCCACTCTCTGTCTCTTTCTCTTTTTCTTGCTCTCTATTTCAGTTTCTCTCCACCTCTGATTCACACACACACAGACACATACTGAAACACTGTCACATCACTTCAACTGAGACATCTGTCTCTTTCAAGTCGGTTTCTCCCCCTCCCTCCCATCGCTTCCCTTATCCCACAATCCTCATTTCAGCTCTCAGAACCTCCTTCAAGAACAGAACTGAATAAAACAATTGTATTATCCATTCAGGTGGGCCTTTTACTTTGGCAGTCGTGGCGTGTTACACAGATCATAAAGTAGGCTCCAAAATGACTGGCACCCCTGACTGGAAATGCACAAACAATACTTGTATAAATAAATATGAATTATATAATTATAGAGCTAAACTCAAAATACCAACATGTGAGACAGACTGTACGATAGTAATGTTCCAATAGAACCCACCAAAATAATTTATTGATTTAATAAATAATCTATTTCCTCCGAATCAAGGTTTAACAATGATGGCACCCTTAAAGATTATTGTAAATGATATCTAACAATATTGAGCCATTACATCACTTCCTTTGTCACTTGGGTATATAAATGAGGTAACGAGAATGCAATATCCCTTTGTCATTTAACACCATGAAGAAAACAAAAGAACTGACAGTTCAAAAGAGACAGAGAAAGCAGACCTTCATAAATCTGGCAATGGCAACAAGATCCATAAACAATTGAATATACCACTGAGCAATGTCAAGGCCATTATTTAAAAATCCTGAAGCTATGGAACAGTTGAAAACCTCATGGGTAGAGGATGCAAATACATTTTGGCCCACAGAATAGGGAGGAGCTAATATTGAGAGAAACAACAACATCCCCCCACATCAGTGTCAACCAGCTGCAGACCTTTGTGGTGTCTTGGGGTCGGCAGGTTTCAAGAAGCACCATCAGATGCCAACCTCCACAGCCACAGGCTGCAGGACGGGTTGCCAGAAAAAAAGCTTTCTCTAACCCAGAGACACAGACGCTATTAAGCGCTCAGAGTTTGCCAAACGTCACTTAAATTAGGACTGGAAAACAATGCTCTGGTGAGGTGAGACCAGAGTTGAACGCTTTGGTCAGATACAACATTAGCATGTTTGGCGTTGAAACAGAGTTGCACACAAGGAGAGGCATCTCATACGTTAAATATGGTAGTGGCACAGCGATGTTAAGGGCTCTTTTAATTCCAGAGGTCCAGGGGCACTGGTTAAATACATATATGGCATGAAGAATTCCACCAACTTTCAGGCAATTTTGGCTAACAATCTGGTTGCCTCTGCCAGAAGGCTGGGATGTTCTGGGAAGTTCACTCTAATCCTGACCTTGACGTATGTTTTGGGTCATTGTTTGTGTTGTGAGTCCCTCTGTCCTGTTCTCTCTTGCTTTCTAGTCAAACCTCTCTCCTTACTCCTCTCTCCCTCTATTCGCCCTCTATTCGCACCCTCTTTCTTCATTAATCTCACTATCTCGTGGTCTCTCTACGTTCTGTCTTCCAGCTGCAGATCCTTCACTGGCTCACAACGCCTCACCATGCTCGTCCCTGGCCTTACCCATTCTATACGTGTGTGGGTGCGTGCGTGCATAGGTGTGTGTGTGTGTGTGTTTGACAGACTACGCAAAGAGAAGAGAGCATAAAATGAGAGAAACATGAAAAAAGAAGTGAAGGTATTCTCAGTTTTTCGAAAAATCAAAGGTAAGAGGGCCAGATTAAGGTTTTAGACAGGCTTGTCTAGCCATGCAGAGACATACTCACACATACACACACTAGGTTCTGTAAGGTAGGTGTGTGTGTGTGTATGTATGAGTTTGCTGTTTGAAGAAAGACAAGGAAAAGAACCACAGTGGAATCTGCCTCAGATAAAGCGTACAAGGCTGAAGACTCAAGGCAAAATCTCCAATGACTCGCATTTGAATCAGCCTCATCTTTATTCCACACACACACACACACACACACACACACACACACACACACACACACACACACACACACACACACGCACACACACACACTTTGTGTTCCATTCTCTTTGTCTTAGATGTCACTGCCATTTTTATTTCAAATAATCTCTTCCTCTCTTTTACATAACACACACGTCTGCCTTTCTCTCACTGGGCTATGGCCCTCAGGGTGCGTCCAGGGCAGTGGTTGTCATGGTTACTGTGTGTAAACGGTCTGCTGCTGTCAATCAAGGCTGCACCCCAGTCAGGAGCTAATGGGGTTGCTAACGGCACATGCCAACGACAACGTAAGCACACACCAAAGATGGGTGGACAGGCACGTTCTCTCCCTCTCTAAAGGGCTCTATTTCATTCTCTTTCATTGTCTCTTCATTTCTTACACACGTCTCAAAAAGTCTTTATCTCAATGACTTGACATTGTGTGTATGCAGAGTACTGCAGCGGGAGCAATCAGAAGTTGCACAGAGCATTTTGCACAGTAACCAGTGGGTCCCTAAAGGAAGGACTCAGCCAGGGCCTGATAAAGTGCTATTGATTTAGCAAACGCACCAGGTAGTCTGACTCTCTCTTTACCTTGAATCTCTCAACCTAATGTGTGGTCTCTTTCTTTCTCTTTCACTCTTTCTTTCTTTTTTTTCTTTCTTTCTTTCTTTCTTTCTTTCTTTATATTTCTCTCTTTGTCTTTCTCTTCTTCTCACTCACTTTATATCCCTCTACAGATGATGGATTGTGCCTAAAATTAAACACTCTCTCCTCTTGCTCCACCTGGCCAGTAACCACGGAGACTCCCGAGGACCAATCACAAGCCAGGGAGACAACAGAGATTGATTCTCTACAGATCAGCCAACCAACAGAGCAACATCACGCACACACGAACACACACACAGATAACAGACTGCCTCACCCTGCTGTGATGTCACACAGTGGCTCCACCCCTTCCAGCTCCTCTGGGGGCTGAGCCAATTGGTTAAGGGTATGGGCAGAAGGGTGGCTGATCCAACCAATCCAGTGCCTGCGCTGGGGGTGCCCCTGGCAGGGGGGCAATGGGGCCCGCTGTGCAGCGTGGGAGTACAGACCTCCCCTGGCCTCAGGACCATCCCCTCCCTGAAGAGGAATAACAGCCAGCCAACCAGCACGCAGCACCCAGAAACCACGGCAACGTGTGATTTGAGCGGGAGTTTCCACACCTCCAAGGAGATGTCGCAAAACACCATCAACAGCCTGACGCAGGAAGACCTTGGGTCGCAGGGCAGGGTTTACTGTCAGGTCAAAGCTGTCCGGACCAATGACAGAGAGTCTGGTAGCCGGGCCAACGGGAAGCGGATGTCTCGGTACACCAATGGGAGTGTGGTTGCCCCAGAGGTGGTGGGCGGGGTCTGCAGCGAGGGCTCGGAGGGCAACGAGCAAATCCGAGAAAAGAGGAGGGTCCAGTCTCTGAAGGGGGAGGGGTCTCGGCCAGTGTTGCGTTCGGGGAACACATGCGTGAACGCTCATTCCACCCCGCCACGCCCCTGTAGAATGATGACCACGTCATCGCCCCGCCTTTGTGGAACCTGTGGGCGGAGACAGTCGCAGGTCCCCGCCATCTGCATGGCGCCCGCATGCCGCCGGCGAGCGGCCAATCAGATCACGGCAAGTCAGACTTTACCAAACCCTATCCGGAAACAGTCGACAGCAGTCAGTCAAACGCGGAAGGACTCTCCATTACTGAACTCACACACGTACAACAAGAACACACACACGACCAATCACGCGGCTGGAAAGCACACTCAGACGCCACAGACGCCACAAAAAAAAAAAAAAACACAAACTTTGCCGCAGGGCAAAAATCAAGCGGTGCAAGAAAAATCATACACAAAAAGCACTGCAACGCAACACACACCTCCCCCCACTGTGGAACCCGAGCACACACAAAAGAGCACGGCCACCCAGACAACACACACAAACCAGAGGGGCACAGAGAAGTCCATGATCCAAACACCCACCAACACACAACCCACAGTCCCACCAATGCAGCCTTGTGTGAATGAGCAACACTCCACAGACAAACACACGCATACCTCGACCGAGCGTGCACACAACCACCAACACACACGCCCACACACACCATCCCAATCATCCCCGCACGTCACCCAGAAGCCACCTCCCCCAGTCCTCCACATAGGCTCCCAGGCCACGCCCCCTCTGCCCCCTCACTCCCCTCGGACAGTGGAGGTGGCCCCCAGACCTGCCCCGCCCATCCTACAGGCAAACCCGACGCCCACCAAGGTACCAGCCCCCCTGGTCAAATCCGAGGACTCTAAAACCCCACCTCCAGCTCTGGCGAAGAAGGCCCAAGTGCCTCATACCGCCCCACAATGCAACGGGGCACCCGGGGGTCTGTCGGGAGAGCTGGAGGGGGGTGTGAAGGGGGAAGGCAAGAGGAGGCTGCATGGGCGCCTGCAGAGCGTGGAAGAGAACCTGCTCTCCAACCAGGAGAAGATCAAAGTACTGCTCAATGTCATCCAAGACCTGGAGAAGAGCAAGGCCCTGAGTGAAGGGTGAGGAGAGAGGGATGGATGGACGTACGGAAGGGGAGGAAAGGAGAGACATATAAGGGTGGAGGGTGGGGAAAAGGATGGATGGAAAGATAGTGAGAGTCTTCTTAGGAGACAAAGAGACAGAGGGCAACCAAGGGTGCTTCTCTCAACTCTGAAATAAACTTTGAAATGTCATTGTGTGTGTGTGGTCGTAGAGAGGGTCAGCCCTACAGTAAAGGTTTAAGAACCACTCCAGTGCCAACCTGTCTGACAAAAGTCTACGCGTTTTCCTGTCTGAAGTCAATGCTGACATCCATTTGCACTCATCATCAGACTTTATCTGCTTTCTGGATGCTGCATCCTCCTTCAGGCTGCCTCCCACCGGTCCCCAGATCTCTCCATTTCCCTGTCTCCCTCTCTCCCTCTCATTGTTCCTTTCTCTTTAAACTCTTATTTAGTCTTTATGTCTTGCTCCTTCTCTCCAATACTCTCCCCATCTCTCTCTCTCTCTCTCTCTCTCTGTCTCTCTCTCTCTCTCTCTCTCTCTTTCCTTTGAACTATCCTTCTCTTTACCTTTATTCCTGTAATTATATCTTTTCTCAGGCATTCTTTTGTTCTCATTCACCATCTGTGTCACTAACCTAAAAGGTTCTGCACTTTAAAGACTGCGCTCCTCTTTGCTGTTCTCCACCTCCTCCCCCCTTTGTGTGTCTTTTACTTTGTTCACCGCTCATTCTCGAAAACATTTATTCTCTTCACTATCAATTCCTCCCTCCTCCCCTTCTCCTCTTTATTTATCTATAACTAACACTGTAACTAGAATCTTATATTAGAATGCACAGATCAGTAGCTTGAACTGTTTCAAGCTTCTTTCCCTCTCTGCTCCAGCATCCTGTGTCCTTTTACATCCTTCACTCACCTTCTCTCCCTCTCCTGACAGCCTGTCCCTCCCTCCATCTCCTCCATCGCTCTCCTGTCCCTCAGTTTGGTCTCCTCCCTCTATCTCTCCTTCTTCCTCCGTCTTCCTGCCCTCCTCACTAACTGTTCCCTGCTTACTTCTCTTTTCCCTTGTCCTCCTTCTCTTGCTCTCCCTCCTTCTCACTGCACACTTATATCCCCTCCCATCTCCTCCCCTCCCCTCCCCTCCCCTCTCCTCTCCTCTCCTCTCCTCCCCTCTCCTCTCCTCTCCTCTCCTCTCTCTCCCCTCTCCTGTCTATTCCTCTCTGAGGTCCTCTCTTTTTCTCTCTTCTTCTGTTCACTACTCTCCTCGCCACTTTAGTTTTCCAGCGGTCTCAGGGTTCGCCTGCTTCCTCTAATACCACACTAATCCTTACCAGATAATAACTAAAGATATGCAATTACTGTCTCAGTGCCCCAGCAAGACTCCCATCTAAAAGCTACACACTGTCCCAGGGTATGTTTGTGTGTGTGTGTGTGTCTGGTGGAGTGCTAAAGAAGAATTTGCTACTAAAAAGAAAGTTTTGAACTGCGTAAAAGCTGATGTTTTGATATATATATTTGGCCTTGTTCTGACTGTATATATGTGTGTGTCTGTGTGTGGGTTCTCATTTCAGTCGTTGCTCCTATCGAACCGGTCAGGATATCAACAATTGTCCCACTTGCCAAAAGACTGCCTGTATTATTTACAGGTAAGGTAATATACATACTGTACACACACACACACACACACACACAGTAGGTCTGCAGAGACTCTCATGCATAATCTCTAACGTTAGATCCTCTAACATTTCAACAGGAGCATTCTGAACTACTGCTAATCACAGCAGTGTACAAAGCCTCCCTCCCTCCACTAGTCTTCCCTCTCACCACCTCCTTCCTACACCCCCAAGACCAGCAGCACCACTAGCCCATCCCTCCACCCCTCTCCCTCAATCCTTCCCCTACTCTCCCCCTTGCCACTATCTCCCCTTCTTTTGCCCCCCCCCTTTCTCCATTTTCCCAATCCCTTTTCACCCTCCCTACACCCCATAATATCCATATCACATCTCTGAAGACCTATGTGGGGAGTGGGAGGCAGAGATAACCCCCCCCCCCCCCCCACACACACACACACTCAGACACACACACACACACGCACACACACACACACACAGAGCACTAGCATCAGCAGAACTAGATCCCAGTAAGGGACTGCACATCAGGAGACATTGCCTCTGTGTTATATAAAAGTTGACGTGTTGACAACACACTCTTTTTTATCACATATTTTTATCATCCCATTCAATTCCCATCCCCGGCCTCTACTCTTTGTCCTTACATTCGTTTTCTTTTCCATTCATAATCTCCATCAATCCATCCCTCCCTCCCTCCCTCCCCTCCCTGCATCTCTCTGTTCAGGGGATTTCCTTCACTGTCTGTTCCATTTCTTCCCTTTCTTCAAATAAAGCGGATGAGTATTATTCTATTATTCCCAGACACGCCAATACACAAACACAAACACACGCGCACAACACACACTAACGTGCACACAAAAACACACCCTCATAAGAATGATGGTAATGACACACACAAGGTCTCTGAATCATGACTATACACACATGCTATGCGCATGCCAAACATCGCACACACACACACCATAGAGAGTTTCGTTTCCACACTTGAGAGCGTTTGATGGTACTGTAATGGTGTTATCTTGAACTCTGTGGGGTGTATGGGGCCAGGGGAGAAATGCAAAGAGGGATGGAAGGATGAGTGTGCAGAGTGAAGGGTGCGTGGGGAGAGGAGAGGCTAGATGAGGCTGAGGAGGAAATGTTTCCACAAGGCTCCTCTACTAATTATTGACAGTTTGATGTTGGTAGCCTCAATATGTTTCCTATTCTCAAATCAAATTGATCTGTCGCACAGAAACAAGGAAACGTGTGGCAGCGCATCCCACTCTCCCCTTCTTGCTCTCATTCATTCTTTCTTTCTCTTTCACCCTCTCTCACTCCCTTGTTCTCTCGTTCTTTCGTTCTCTATCCACCTCTCCTTCTTTCTTTCACTCTGTCTTCATCATTTCCTCTCTCTCTCTCTCTCTCTCTCTCTCTCTCTCTCTCTCTCTCTCTCTCTCTCTCTCTCTCTCTCTCTCTCTCTCTCTCTCTCTCTCTCTCTCTCTCTCTCTCTCTCTCTACCTCGCTCTCTCTCTCTCTCACTCTCTCGCTCACTTTCTGACACACCCACAGAGACACTAACAATGCCAGCTCGAGGTATCAATTAGGAGTTTTCCCACTGAGCTGTAATCCCCCAAACAATAGAGAGAGAGGGATGGTAAAGAGAGAGAGAGAGAAAGGAAGAGAGGAATGAAGAAACAGAGGAGATTTAGCCTTTGGATATGGAAAACACACAATGTCCTCATTTTTTTTTTAAACACACACAAAGCCAACAACAAAAAAGTGACGTTGTGCACTTATTTATTACATACTGCTTGTTAGTGTGTGTGTTTGTGTGTATATGTTTGCACCAATCTGCATGCATATGTTCATGTAGTGTGTGGATGTAAGAGTGTGTGTGTGTGTGTGTGTGTGTGTGTGTGTAAGGCAATGTCTCTCTCCATCTCATCATTTATTTAAAAACCCCCTCTTCCCTTTCCGTGTGTGACAGAGCGTTTACTTCAGCTTCCTCTCCCCCTCCTCCGCCATGTTCTACCCTTCCCAACCTCCTTCGTTCCGCAGAGTCTCTCTCATTTTTACTTCTTTCTTTTTTCCTTTGATCTCTGTCTCTCCATTCTCCCTCATAGTTACAGGCCTCCTACAACCTGTCCTCCTCTTTTCTTCCCTTCTCTCCTCTCCTCTCCCCTGATCTCTCCTTTCTTCCCCCCTCTATCCCCCCCAGGCCCTATGTATTGTATCTGCCCTATCTCAGCTTGGGGATTATTAGGGAACTTCCATGTATGTCTGGGGACAGAAACGTAGATAAAGAACATCCATGTGCATGTTTTTCTATGTTGTTATGGTGTGTGTGTGTGTGTCTGTGTCTGTGTGTGTCTGTGTGAGTGCGTGCCTGTGTGTGTGTGTGTGAGCTACCTATTCCTCATCATGTGCCTCATTAACTCCAGATGCTTTAAGCCCTATGCATCTCCTCCCTCTTTCTATGAAACACAAACACACACAGTCCTGCTTAGGGGTGGATCATCTCAAACCATACTACACTATGCCATGCAGCGTAGGGCATAGATATATATAAAGACTAGATGTCTTACGGCGGAGTCTAGAACTTGTACTTTTTAAATGACCATAACTTGCTCAATTTTCAACCGATTTTTAAAGGGTTTGGTTTGTTATCAACGTCTGAGATGTCGTTATGCCACTGCATACTTCTATTCTATTTTAAAAAAATAACATAATTATTAATAAGTATGCAGTGGCATACCGTTGTTATGGGTGAGCGAGTTGACTGTAGCAAGATGGCCGCCATGTGCGGACGTTCGACTCCGTTGTCTGGCAACGCGGACGAGACATCTACCCTTTATATATATCTATGGCGTAGGGTACTTCAGACAGATGCAATGAGAGAGAGAGAAAGAGAGAGAGAGAGAGAGAGAGAGAGAGAGGGAAAGAGAGGTGGCTGCTTTGAAAACATCACAGAGGAAAAAAGTTCTCTGCACTCTCAACCTTTTAGCCCCATCACTTCCAACAACTCTTCCCTCTTTCTCTTTCTCTTTCTCTTTCTCTTTCTCTTTCTCTTTCTCTTTCTCTTTCTCTTTCTCTTTCTCTCTCTCTCTCTCTCTCTCTCTCTCTCTCTCTCTCTCTCTCTCTCTCTCTCTCTCTCTCTCTCTCTCTCTCTCTCTCTCTCTCTCTCTCTCTCTCTGTCTCTCCACCCACTCCTCTCATCACTCCAGCCTGTGATGTATTGGTGCATGAAGAGCAAGAATGCTGCAAAACGTGAAATGAGTACATAGTATGTGTGTGCTTTTGCAAGAGGATGTACTTGCAAAGGTATCAAAGTGTCAAACTAGGTACTGTAAAGATCACACACGAGAAGCTTTTTCCCAAAAACATGGTACTGCCTTAGCTTCCTGCTGTTTATGTACATTAAGTTATTAACTTGCATATTAACAATGCCCCCCCCCCCTCCCCAGCGTGGAGCACGACTTCCGCCAGCAGGAGGGTCATCTCCAGGGAGTTATGGAGGCCCTGGAGGGCGGAGACCATGACATGCCCCTCCCCCTCCCCAAAGCAGGCTCCTCCTCCTCATCATCCCGCCCCAACACCAAGTCCCGAGTCAAGAAGCTCCGCAAGAAGTGCTTCTGGTGGCTCTAGACAACAAGACATGTTGACAGACTCTTTCTGTAGTGTTGGCTCCAGCCAACTGGAAACCAGAAGACAGCAGCCAAATGGTCAAGCTGTGGTGTGTTGATTTGTGTAACTGTGCAAGGTTGGTATTAATCGTCTGGCACGACAAGACGAGTTCGATTTTTTTTTGTTGAGTCATTGAGTTTGGAGACCATGACTCGAATGTTCTAGGACACTGGAGATAGAATACAGGAGGACGAAGGGCCGGGCCTCCTGAGAGGAACTTGGCTTTCGATAGAGGAAGACAATCCAATCATCAAAACCCTTTCACGGATTGACAGACCGTTTAGCCAATCAATGCCCTCTCATGCCTGACTGACAGAGCAAGAAGCCTAACGCCTGGAAATTGCATTGTTGTTTCAGTCCCACGGATCCACACACATACACGCAATAACAAGCACACACACACACACACAGTCCCAACCACTTTACCACTCTACGCACTGTGTGGGCCTTCTCTCCTCAACACGCTACTGGCTCCACCAATAGGAATCAGCTTTGGCTTCCTGGACGACACCCTATTTACTATCTAACCAATCATCAACAGTGTGGCTATTTTTCTAGAGCTCCCTCTACCAGTCTGTGTTCTCCTTCACTGCTGTTGCCCCGCCCTGTCCCTGTGTGTTGGCAGCTGTTTGTAACTGTTACTTGGGGATCTAATAAAGTGTGTATTTTAAACAGAAAATCAGGTTTTGGCCATGCTGTAGAATAGAAGCAAACAGAACCAAGATGGAATTCAATCAACAGATAACAGAACTGAATAGAATATGGAGAGGAATACGAGGATAGGATGACAATCTAATGGAATATATCAGAATAGAATAGATTGGAACAGTATGGGCTGGACTCACAATTAGGGCATGTTCCCGCCCCATGGTGATGACTGTCCTGTTGATTGTTCTCAGGAGGGAGATCACGATGTTCTGAACATGCTGGAACGTCTCCCCCTAAGAGAGAGTGAGAGAAAGAGGGAGAGAGTGAGTCTTAGGAGACAGAGAGAATTAGGAACAATGAGTCCTGAAGACATACACACAAACATGTTGTGTGTAGGGCCAGATTGAGTCAGGGTTTCTTTAGGAACATGAGTCGGTTCAAAACACATCTGTCTGCATCCTAAAACACCTGATTTGACCCAGAGTGTTTGTTTGTGTGTGTGTGTGTGCGTGTGCGTGTGCGTGTGCGTGTGCGTGTGTGTGTGTGTGTGTGTGTGTGTGTGAGAAAGGGATGAGACAAAGATGAGATTTGAGTAAGAGACAAAAATAACACTATGGTTGGTTTTGGTTTGTGTGTGTGTCAGCTGTGTCACTGCAGCTGTGTCCTCGTGTGTGTGTGTGTTCCCTGTCATGTAGGTGGGTGATTTAAAATGATTGATTTGGAGCAGGCAGGCGTGATTAAATTACATTTTCAGAGTTTGAGTCACTAGATGCAGTCATGGTAACTATATGCACAGTGGGCCATCACACACACATGCACACATACAGTTGTTAAACACACAAACACGCACACCATGCAGGTACTTTCACAGCCCCACAGCTAAAGAATAACTGTTGTTCTTCAGCCAGACCAGATCAAGTTTTCTAGCCTTGTTGCTGTTTTCTATATTCCTCCTTGGGGAAAATTCACCTTGAGGAATAGATAGACACACTCTCTTACACACACACACACACACACCTTCTTCACTATTATTCGGAAGCACACTTTAGTCCCTGGGACATAAACATCTGTCTCTCTCCTCTCCTGATTTCAAAGACATGTGACGTGACAACTTATTCAGGTAGCTCCAAATCCCCCAGGCTATCACTCTGTCTGCGTCGTGTGAGCATCTGAGCTCAGGGGGGGAGAAGGAGTCACACACTCGGAGAGCAGGAGGGAGAACAGGGCGAAAAAGTGAGCGAGGAGAGATGAAGCGTGCAGAACTCTGACAGCCGACGGCTGTGCTTCTTGTCTTCTTTCTTTCTCCTTCTTTCCCAACGCTCCGTTCTTCTTTGCCTGACCTCAGAGACGGATGCGTGCAGTACCCAGTTTAGTTTTTGTTTTTTTGCTGCACCCTGTGTCTCATTTTGTCTTGTTTATCTGTTTGTCTGTCTTTGTCATTTTCGGGCCACAGTCCTCTTCTGTCTCCTGTCTCCTGTCTCCTGACTCCTGTCTCCTGTCTCCTGTCTCCTCACCCCCCCACCCCACCCCAGCCCCCCCCCCTCGTCCATCTCCCCAGACAGTCTACTTACTAATCCATGACATTTTCTCTTTTTAGACTGACAAGAGAGACAGCCAGCCTGCCTGCCTGCCTGCCTGCCAGCCAGCCAGCCAGCCAGCCAGCGTGCATTTATAGGTGGTAATCTCAGGGATGGTAAATGTTGCAGAGTGGTTTTTCTGGGGTCAGCTTGAGCATCTGGACCAGAACATAATCACCTCCTCCTGTCTAAAGCCATCCTGTGTAAAGTCCTGTCACAACTGAGTAAGGACACTGAAGTTCATTTGGAGTGTTATACCATCACACTGCGCCGTGGCCTCGCCAGCTAGCTGTGGGTAGGTGGCTAGCTGGCTGGCTGGCTGGGGGGTGGATGTCTGGCATCTGGTTGGCTGTCTGACTGGCCGCCCGGCTGGGTGGATGGGGGATGAATGAAAGTGTGGTCTTGCTGGCTAGCTGGTTGTCTGGGTTTGCTGGATGTCTGATCTGGCTGGATGGATGTGTATCTGTCTATCCGGGTGGCTGATTGTAAAAAAATTGTTTGGTTCAAGATTTCACAGACTATTTCCTATTTATTATCTCTACCCACCTCCCTACCCTCTCTTTCTCTTTCTCTCTCTCCCTACTACTTATTTTTTGCTCCTTCTCCTTTCCTCCTCATTTTCTTTCCTTCTTTCCTATTTATGCTCAGGCTTCAT
Organism: Osmerus eperlanus; assembly: GCF_963692335.1. Lineage (NCBI taxonomy): Eukaryota > Metazoa > Chordata > Actinopteri > Osmeriformes > Osmeridae > Osmerus > Osmerus eperlanus. The sequence goes on along the minus strand of NC_085030.1, from coordinate 10,150,419 downwards.
TAGCGTTATCAAAGTAAATAGAGGGCAAAGTAAAGTGCTAACATCACTTCAAAGGCTTTGTGGGCTGTCAACAAATTGCTTGAGCAATTACAATCTCCTCTCTGGGATATTGGAAAAGTGTGTTTGTTCACCGTGAGGTGAGTGTTGTGTGTGTTCGTGCATTTTTTTGAGATGAGCCAGTGTGTGGGCTAAGCTCACATATTGGTCTTAGATGAGCAGACTTGAGTCAAAAAGTATTTTAACACTTTGCTACTGTGGAGGTGTGCTTTAATTAGCTATCTTGGGGAACCGCAACAAATTGGAAGCATGTCGGACAAACCCAGCTCATCTGGTGCGCTAGGAGCACTCATTCAATCACACCCTTAAACCACTAGAGATGGGACTCAACGATTGGCACGTCCCTGAGTATAGTGCGTGTTGATTGGCTCACCACGTTGTCCCGACTGAGGACCTCCAGGATGTTGTTGAGGAGCTCCACGCTGTTCCGCCTCTCATCATGTGGGCCGTCCGCCATGGCCGCCAGGGCACCACTCAACTCCCGGAGCATCATGGGTAAGAGGATGTCACGGCACTCTGGGAAGGAGACAACATGTGCAAACAAGGTCATATGAGGAATGCCAGCACGCACAAACACACACACACACACACAAAACACACAAACACACCCACACACACACACACTCACACAAAGCTCATAAATCTACCCTCTACTTAAATACCCTTGTCTGCATGTCAGTCTTTCAGTAAACCAGGCATCAGAACTTGGCCCCCACATCTGTCTCTCTCTCTCTCCTCCACCTCCTCCTCTCCTCTCGTTCTGCCCTTCTCCTGTTCCTCCTCTCCTCTTTCATCCCCTCCTCCCTCCTTCCATCTCACTGTAGGTACACTTCGGCCATTAAAAGCTCATTTAAGCTGAGCCTGGTTCGATCCATTATTAACGGGGCCAGACCAGCCCTGCTGAGAGAGAACCCGCCCCAGAACAAGCACTCAATCACAGCATGAGAAAGAGGGAGGATGGTAAAGAAGGAGGAAGGGAGGAAAGGAGGAAGGGAGTATAGGAGCGGTGAAGCAGGGGGGAAGGAGGAGAAAGGCAACAGAGGAGGAGGAGAGAGAGGATGGAGAAGGGAGGAGAGAGGAGGGAGCCTGTTTCAGAACAAGCACTTCACCAGGAGAGAGGATGGTGGGAGGGGAAGGAAAATGAGCGGGGGAGGAAGGATAAATGGAGGGGTGAAGCAGAAGTGAGTAAAGAGGGGATGGAGTAGGAAGAGAGGGAGGGAGGAGGGGAGACGGGTAGGGGAGGGAGGGGTGAGTGTGGGTCAGAGAAAGCACTCAATCACAGCACCAGGAGAGAGGTAGGGCAGGAAGGGGTGGTGAAGGAGAAAGAAGGGTGAAGGGGAGGAAGAGAAAGAGATGAAGGGATTAGGGAGTATATATTCATCTAACCCAGCCCAAGCTGTAAGGGGTTTCAATATTGATCCCAGGAACTAGACAGAGGAGAGCCAATGCACTCTGACAGGGGTGAAAGCGATGTCACTAGCCACAGACATAAATAACAACAATCTGGTGCGAATGCTGCACCAGAATGTTTGCGACCCGTTCGGTCTGTGTGTGTGAGTCCATGTTTCTATCTGCGTTTCAGTGTGGAAAAGCAAATGTCATTAGTGTGTTTGTTTGTTTGTGTGTGTACTACCCCTCTGTACACCCCCCCCCCACACACACACACACAGTACACACATCCCTCCTCTATACATTCGTGTGAGCAATCACGCCTTCGCCCCTCAACACCTTTCAAGGGTGTGAGATGCGCCAGGAGCTCAGGTGTTCGACACCACCTTCATGACGTCACAGTCATGAGCCATGAGTCATCCAATTCTAAAACTGCTCTTTCCAAGCGTCTGTTCATTCAAGTGTGTGTGTGTGGTCTGTGTGGTATTTACATGGACATTTGTGATCGTGTATGCTGAAAACGTCATGTGCGTGCATGTAAGTGCGTGTGTGTGTTTGTTTGTGTCAGCTTGCACCCAGCGGCAAGCAGCAGTGATGTATACAGCACATTCTCGGCAGCCGACGTCCATTTTTCATTTCACGCCAGCATCAGAGCCAGCACAATAAACCAGCTACGGTTATCAGATCCCATTTCAATTACCGTGTTGCATTTAAATCAGAGGCTTCCATTCTCACTTCTCCTATTCCATCCTTTGCTCCCCTCGTCTCCTCCCCTCACCCTCCTCTCCTCCTTCCTTCTCTCGTCCTCTTACCCTCCGTCGCCTAATATATCACCTGCTCTCCACTCCCATCCTTCCCTGCTCCTCCTCCTCCCCTCTCCCAGGCCACTCCCTGGGTGTCATCCCTCCATCCCAGACAGATGGAGGAGACCCACCCCCACCTCACCCCCATCCCTGCAAACAACAACTAAATCTACAGGTGGCAAAGTCTGGGGCCATACCGTTACAGAGTTCTCTCTCGTTTTCTCTCCTCTCTTTGTTTTCTCTCTTTCTTTCTCTTTCTTTCTCCTCTAAACCTCGAAGCCAATACGAATTGTTAAGTCTGTCTGCCAACAAGCCTCTGAAGCACCTGCATCTCCTCTCTTCCTTCGTTCAGCCTCTCTCCTCCTCTACACGCTCACATGAATACCAGAGTGATTGATACGTTTGTCGGGTGCCATGTATGCAGGTTTACAATCGTCAACAACGGTTCATTGATTCATTCAAGTCAAACTGATTGGCGCAGTGTCGTCTGACATCGTTATACTGATGAACAGAACAATTGAAGCAGATGTTGTAATTGGAGGAGTAATGGAACAGCTAGATGCGTGTATGTGTTTGGGGGAGGGGGTGGTGGTGGTCCTGAGGAACCCTTGTCAGTATGCACCATCACTCCCCTGTCTGTCTGGGAGATGGCTCTTATGGCTGTGGACCAACGAGACCGCGATCAGAATACCAACCATGGGAACAGAGGAGGAAGAAGAGAGAGAGAGAGAGAGAGAGAGAGAGAGAGAGAGAGAGAGAGAGAGAGAGAGAGAGAGAGAGAGAGAGAGAGAGAGAGAGAGAGAGAGAGAGATAAGAGGTAGGGAGAGAGGGGGGAGGGAGGGAGGTAGAGAGCGATAGAGAGAGAGGGATGGATGAATGGATGGAGGGAGAGAGAGAGACTGATGCAAGGAGAGAGAGAAAGAGAACCGGGGTAGAGGGAGGGATAGGGAGAGTGCGAAGGTGGGCAGAGAGAAGTGTATTGTCATTGTTGG
>NC_085030.1:10002712-10146978 GCF_963692335.1 Osmerus eperlanus | reverse complement strand
CAGCCAAATGGTCAAGCTGTGGTGTGTTGATTTGTGTAACTGTGCAAGGTTGGTATTAATCGTCTGGCACGACAAGACGAGTTCGATTTTTTTTTGTTGAGTCATTGAGTTTGGAGACCATGACTCGAATGTTCTAGGACACTGGAGATAGAATACAGGAGGACGAAGGGCCGGGCCTCCTGAGAGGAACTTGGCTTTCGATAGAGGAAGACAATCCAATCATCAAAACCCTTCACGGATTGACAGACCGTTTAGCCAATCAATGCCCTCTCATGCCTGACTGACAGAGCAAGAAGCCTAACGCCTGGAAATTGCATTGTTGTTTCAGTCCCACGGATCCACACACATACACGCAATAACAAGCACACACACACACACACAGTCCCAACCACTTTACCACTCTACGCACTGTGTGGGCCTCCTCTCCTCAACACGCTACTGGCTCCACCAATAGGAATCAGCTTTGGCTTCCTGGACGACACCCTATTTACTATCTAACCAATCATCAACAGTGTGGCTATTTTTCTAGAGCTCCCTCTACCAGTCTGTGTTCTCCTTCACTGCTGTTGCCCCGCCCTGTCCCTGTGTGTTGGCAGCTGTTTGTAACTGTTACTTGGGGATCTAATAAAGTGTGTATTTTAAACAGAAAATCAGGTTTTGGCCATGCTGTAGAATAGAAGCAAACAGAACCAAGATGGAATTCAATCAACAGATAACAGAACTGAATAGAATATGGAGAGGAATACGAGGATAGGATGACAATCTAATGGAATATATCAGAATAGAATAGATTGGAACAGAATGGGCTGGACTCACAATTAGGGCATGTTCCCGCCCCATGGTGATGACTGTCCTGTTGATTGTTCTCAGGAGGGAGATCACGATGTTCTGAACATGCTGGAACGTCTCCCCCTAAGAGAGAGTGAGAGAAAGAGGGAGAGAGTGAGTCTTAGGAGACAGAGAGAATTAGGAACAATGAGTCCTGAAGACATACACACAAACATGTTGTGTGTAGGGCCAGATTGAGTCAGGGTTTCTTTAGGAACATGAGTCGGTTCAAAACACATCTGTCTGCATCCTAAAACACCTGATTTGACCCAGAGTGTTTGTTTGTGTGTGTGTGTGTGCATGTGCGTGTGCGTGTGTGTGTGTGTGTGTGTGTGTGTGTGTGTGTGTGTGAGAAAGGGATGAGACAAAGATGAGATTTGAGTAAGAGACAAAAATAACACTATGGTTGGTTTTGGTTTGTGTGTGTGTCAGCTGTGTCACTGCAGCTGTGTCCTCGTGTGTGTGTGTGTTCCCTGTCATGTAGGTGGGTGATTTAAAATGATTGATTTGGAGCAGGCAGGCGTGATTAAATTACATTTTCAGAGTTTGAGTCACTAGATGCAGTCATGGTAACTATATGCACAGTGGGCCATCACACACACATGCACACATACAGTTGTTAAACACACAAACACGCACACCATGCAGGTACTTTCACAGCCCCACAGCTAAAGAATAACTGTTGTTCTTCAGCCAGACCAGATCAAGTTTTCTAGCCTTGTTGCTGTTTTCTATATTCCTCCTTGGGGAAAATTCACCTTGAGGAATAGATAGACACACTCTCTTACACACACACACACACCTTCTTCACTATTATTCGGAAGCACACTTTAGTCCCTGGGACATAAACATCTGTCTCTCTCCTCTCCTGATTTCAAAGACATGTGACGTGACAACTTATTCAGGTAGCTCCAAATCCCCCAGGCTATCACTCTGTCTGCGTCGTGTGAGCATCTGAGCTCAGGGGGGGAGAAGGAGTCACACACTCGGAGAGCAGGAGGGAGAACAGGGCGAAAAAGTGAGCGAGGAGAGATGAAGCGTGCAGAACTCTGACAGCCGACGGCTGTGCTTCTTGTCTTCTTTCTTTCTCCTTCTTTCCCAACGCTCCGTTCTTCTTTGCCTGACCTCAGAGACGGATGCGTGCAGTACCCAGTTTAGTTTTTGTTTTTTTGCTGCACCCTGTGTCTCATTTTGTCTTGTTTATCTGTTTGTCTGTCTTTGTCATTTTCGGGCCACAGTCCTCTTCTGTCTCCTGTCTCCTGTCTCCTGACTCCTGTCTCCTGTCTCCTGTCTCCTCACCCCCCCCACCCCACCCCAGCCCCCCCCCCCCTCGTCCATCTCCCCAGACAGTCTACTTACTAATCCATGACATTTTCTCTTTTTAGACTGACAAGAGAGACAGCCAGCCTGCCTGCCAGCCAGCCAGCCAGCCAGCGTGCATTTATAGGTGGTAATCTCAGGGATGGTAAATGTTGCAGAGTGGTTTTTCTGGGGTCAGCTTGAGCATCTGGACCAGAACATAATCACCTCCTCCTGTCTAAAGCCATCCTGTGTAAAGTCCTGTCACAACTGAGTAAGGACACTGAAGTTCATTTGGAGTGTTATACCATCACACTGCGCCGTGGCCTCGCCAGCTAGCTGTGGGTAGGTGGCTAGCTGGCTGGCTGCCTGGGGGGTGGATGTCTGGCATCTGGTTGGCTGTCTGACTGGCCGCCCGGCTGGGTGGATGGGGGATGAATGAAAGTGTGGTCTTGCTGGCTAGCTGGTTGTCTGGGTTTGCTGGATGTCTGATCTGGCTGGATGGATGTGTATCTGTCTATCCGGGTGGCTGATTGTAAAAAAATTGTTTGGTTCAAGATTTCACAGACTATTTCCTATTTATTATCTCTACCCACCTCCCTACCCTCTCTTTCTCTTTCTCTCTCTCCCTACTACTTATTTTTTGCTCCTTCTCCTTTCCTCCTCATTTTCTTTCCTTCTTTCCTATTTATGCTCAGGCTTCATTAGCGTTATCAAAGTAAATAGAGGGCAAAGTAAAGTGCTAACATCACTTCAAAGGCTTTGTGGGCTGTCAACAAATTGCTTGAGCAATTACAATCTCCTCTCTGGGATATTGGAAAAGTGTGTTTGTTCACCGTGAGGTGAGTGTTGTGTGTGTTCGTGCATTTTTTTAGATGAGCCAGTGTGTGGGCTAAGCTCACATATTGGTCTTAGATGAGCAGACTTGAGTCAAAAAGTATTTTAACACTTTGCTACTGTGGAGGTGTGCTTTAATTAGCTATCTTGGGGAACCGCAACAAATTGGAAGCATGTCGGACAAACCCAGCTCATCTGGTGCGCTAGGAGCACTCATTCAATCACACCCTTAAACCACTAGAGATGGGACTCAACGATTGGCACGTCCCTGAGTATAGTGCGTGTTGATTGGCTCACCACGTTGTCCCGACTGAGGACCTCCAGGATGTTGTTGAGGAGCTCCACGCTGTTCCGCCTCTCATCATGTGGGCCGTCCGCCATGGCCGCCAGGGCACCACTCAACTCCCGGAGCATCATGGGTAAGAGGATGTCACGGCACTCTGGGAAGGAGACAACATGTGCAAACAAGGTCATATGAGGAATGCCAGCACGCACAAACACACACACACACACACAAACACACAAACACACCCACACACACACACACTCACACAAAGCTCATAAATCTACCCTCTACTTAAATACCCTTGTCTGCATGTCAGTCTTTCAGTAAACCAGGCATCAGAACTTGGCCCCCACATCTGTCTCTCTCTCTCTCCTCCACCTCCTCCTCTCCTCTCGTTCTGCCCTTCTCCTGTTCCTCCTCTCCTCTTTCATCCCCTCCTCCCTCCTTCCATCTCACTGTAGGTACACTTCGGCCATTAAAAGCTCATTTAAGCTGAGCCTGGTTCGATCCATTATTAACGGGGCCAGACCAGCCCTGCTGAGAGAGAACCCGCCCCAGAACAAGCACTCAATCACAGCATGAGAAAGAGGGAGGATGGTAAAGAAGGAGGAAGGGAGGAAAGGAGGAAGGGAGTATAGGAGCGGTGAAGCAGGGGGGAAGGAGGAGAAAGGCAACAGAGGAGGAGGAGAGAGAGGATGGAGAAGGGAGGAGAGAGGAGGGAGCCTGTTTCAGAACAAGCACTTCACCAGGAGAGAGGGATGGTGGGAGGGGAAGGAAAATGAGCGGGGGAGGAAGGAGAAATGGAGGGGTGAAGCAGAAGTGAGTAAAGAGGGGATGGAGTAGGAAGAGAGGGAGGGAGGAGGGAGACGGGTAGGGAGGGAGGGGTGAGTGTGGGTCAGAGAAAGCACTCAATCACAGCACCAGGAGAGAGGTAGGGCAGGAAGGGGTGGAAGGAGAAAGAAGGGTGAAGGGGAGGAAGAGAAAGAGATGAAGGGATTAGGGAGTATATATTCATCTAACCCAGCCCAAGCTGTAAGGGTTCAATATTGATCCAGGAACTAGACAGAGGAGAGCCAATGCACTCTGACAGGTGAACGATCACTAGCCACAGACATAAATAACAACAAAATGGTCATGCAAGATGAATTCTGCACCAGAATGTTTGCGACCCGTTCGGTCTGTGTGTGTGAGTCCATGTTTCTATCTGCGTTTCAGTGTGGAAAAGCAAATGTCATTAGTGTGTTTGTTTGTTTGTGTGTGTACTACCCCTCTGTACACCCCCCCCCCCACACACACACACACACAGTACACACATCCCTCCTCTATACATTCGTGTGAGCAATCACGCCTTCGCCCCTCAACACCTTTCAAGGGTGTGAGATGCGCCAGGAGCTCAGGTGTTCGACACCACCTTCATGACGTCACAGTCATGAGCCATGAGTCATCCAATTCTAAAACTGCTCTTTCCAAGCGTCTGTTCATTCAAGTGTGTGTGTGTGGTCTGTGTGGTATTTACATGGACATTTGTGATCGTGTATGCTGAAAACGTCATGTGCGTGCATGTAAGTGCGTGTGTGTGTTTGTTTGTGTCAGCTTGCACCCAGCGGCAAGCAGCAGTGATGTATACAGCACATTCTCGGCAGCCGACGTCCATTTTTCATTTCACGCCAGCATCAGAGCCAGCACAATAAACCAGCTACGGTTATCAGATGCCATTTCAATTACCGTGTTGCATTTAAATCAGAGGCTTCCATTCTCACTTCTCCTATTCCATCCTTTGCTCCCCTCGTCTCCTCCCCTCACCCTCCTCTCCTCCTTCCTTCTCTCGTCCTCTTACCCTCCGTCGCCTAATATATCACCTGCTCTCCACTCCCATCCTTCCCTGCTCCTCCTCCTCCCCTCTCCCAGGCCACTCCCTGGGTGTCATCCCTCCATCCCAGACAGATGGAGGAGACCCACCCCCACCTCACCCCCATCCCTGCAAACAACAACTAAATCTACAGGGTGGCAAAGTCTGGGGCCATACCGTTACAGAGTTCTCTCTCGTTTTCTCTCCTCTCTTTGTTTTCTCTCTTTCTTTCTCTTTCTTTCTCCTCTAAACCTCGAAGCCAATACGAATTGTTAAGTCTGTCTGCCAACAAGCCTCTGAAGCACCTGCATCTCCTCTCTTCCTTCGTTCAGCCTCTCTCCTCCTCTACACGCTCACATGAATACCAGAGTGATTGATACGTTTGTCGGGTGCCATGTATGCAGGTTTACAATCGTCAACAACGGTTCATTGATTCATTCAAGTCAAACTGATTGGCGCAGTGTCGTCTGACATCGTTATACTGATGAACAGAACAATTGAAGCAGATGTTGTAATTGGAGGAGTAATGGAACAGCTAGATGCGTGTATGTGTTTGGGGGAGGGGGTGGTGGTGGTCCTGAGGAACCCTTGTCAGTATGCACCATCACTCCCCTGTCTGTCTGGGAGATGGCTCTTATGGCTGTGGACCAACGAGACCGCGATCAGAATACCAACCATGGGAACAGAGGAGGAAGAAGAGAGAGAGAGAGAGAGAGAGAGAGAGAGAGAGAGAGAGAGAGAGAGAGAGAGAGAGAGAGAGAGAGAGAGAGAGAGAGAGAGAGAGAGAGAGAGAGAGAGAGAGAGATAAGAGGTAGGGAGAGAGGGGGGAGGGAGGGAGGTAGAGAGCGATAGAGAGAGAGGGATGGATGAATGGATGGAGGGAGAGAGAGAGACTGATGCAAGGAGAGAGAGAAAGAGAACCGGGGTAGAAGGGAGGGATAGGGAGCGAGAGACAGAGAGGGGAGAGAGAAAGTGAGTCATTGTCATTACCCAAAATGACAAAACACTCTTCTGCACCATTAGCACTTTCCCTTTCATACCTCTACCCAGTCCGTTTCTAAATTACATTGTTGTTGGTGCATGGAGCCCTTTCACACACACACACACACACACACATGTACAAAAACAAACACTGCATATGTTTAAATAATCGAATAATTACACACACACACACATATATATACTTCCTGATTAATGCATAGTAGTTGTCTTCTGAGCCTCCTTTCCCATTCATCTTTGTGTGTAGATTGTGGACACTGTGATATTGTTGATGTTATTGTGCTGGGTTAAGAGAGTGCCTTCTTGCCTGTATAACTTTGTGTCTGTCTGTGAGTCTGCTTGTCTGCCTGCCTCCCTGCCTCCCTGCCTCCCTGCCTCCCTGCCTCCCTGCCTCCCTGCCTCCCTGCCCACAGGGACAGAGATTTAATTGTGTTTATGATTTATATCTCTGTCTGACTGTTAATCGCACCATTTTCTGATTAATCTTTGGCTGTGGAACTCTGACAGGCACGGTTAACCTGTCACACATAGACACGCCCACACCCATACACACACAATAAAACATATACACACAAGGACATATGCATGTCCACAATTCACTCAGCTGCCACCCCCATACACACATGCATGGCAGCGCACCATACACACACCATACACACATGCATGGCAGCGCACCATACTCACACCATACACACATGCATGGCAGCGCACCATACACACAGCACACTATACACACACCATACACACATGCAAACGCTGACTATAAAGGAGAAAAGTGATTGCGGTCTCAAGGGTACAGTACAGGACAGCACACAGCCCTTCAGCTTTCACTAATACTGATTACCGTCAGGGCCTGATGATGGGAACACTGCACACACCTCATCTATGATCCACAACACACACAGTTTGCAGAGACTCGTTGCATAAGGGATTTGACAGAACACGCTCGTGGCTGAGCTGTACAGTGCAGTGCAGTGCAGTGCAGTGCAGTGCAGTACAGTACAGTACAGTGCAGTGCAGTGCAGTGCAGTACAGTACAGTACAATAGGGTCAACGTGATGGGGGGGGGTGTCAGAGAAGCAAAAACTTGGCGCCCCCTTTAACAATGACCTGATCCACTTTCCTTCCTTGCTTAACTCAATTTAAATACACTCAATACTTTTTCCTGGAGGGTGGTAGTTGGGACGGTGAGGTTGGGGTGGAGGTTGGTGGGGCGGTGAGGTTGCGGTGGAGGTTGGTGGGGAGGTGAGGTTGGGGTGGAGGTTGGTGGAGGAGGTGAGGTTGGGGTGGAGGTTGGTGGAGGAGGTGAGGTTGGGGTGGAGGTTGGTGGGGCGGTGAGGTTGGGGTGGAGGTTGGTGGGGCGGCGAGTTTGGGGTGGAGGTTGGTGGGGCGGTGAGGTTGGGGTGGAGGTAGGTGGGGCGGTGAGGTTGGGGTGGAGGTTGGTGGGGCGGTGAGGTTGGGGTGGAGGTTGTTGGGGCAGTGAGGGTTGGGGTGGAGGTTGGTGGGGGTGGTGAGGGTTGTGAGGTTTGTCTGTACTTTTCCATTGTTCGGGTTTTGACCCAGTTCCTTCAGAGCATGGAGCTCTCATTTTCTACAGAGCGCTCCTTTAATAACAGCAGTATCACTATAAATCACCCAGACAGTGACAGATACAGAAATGTAACAAAAAAACAACATTTTTTTACTAATAACTAAAAGCAATAAAATGTCTCTCCACCCCTTCTGCATGCAATCTAGTTCATCACTGATCTATATCTCTATCTATCTATATCTCTATCTCTCCCTATAACAAGAAGAAGACAGAGTTGAGGTACTTTCTGTTCACTGCAGGGGACGGAATGATGGCGCGATGGGATGAGGGATGGATGATGAGGGATGGATGATGGAGGGATGGATGATGGAGGGTTACCGGGTTGAACCATTGGAGCGGATTTACAGAATGAGTGGGCAAACAAAACGGCAGACTGTTTTTTTTTTCGCCTGCTCCTCTGTGATCTGTTGTTCTACGCTGTCCGGTACTGATGCTCTCAATCTGTCACTGCAATTGTCACCACGACAAAAATCATGACCGTAAACCCAAGCCTTAATGCCTCTGACAAATGTGATTTCTTTACTGGGAAACTGAACCAGATTAACCCGTAGGACAGACGCTTGTGTGTGTGTGTGAGTGTTTGTGAGTGTGTGTGAGTGTGTGTGCATGTGTGTGTGTGTTGTGTACAGTATGTTCCTGCTCTAATCCCAAAAAGCGAATGTTTGAAGAAAAAAAAGACACATTCCATCCATTCAAATGTTGACCAGGGCACGGCCCAAAGCATGCTTGGCATAAGACCTGCATGTGGCCAACTGCATGACCCTACAGACACACACACACTAACTCTTCTCTTTCCTTGCTCGCTCACACTCTCACACTCAATTCCTCTACCTCTTTCTTTTACACACACACACACCCAAGCATTGCACACACACACACACACATCTCTTCCTGTCACTCTGCAGCTCCAGTGAGAGGCCTAGGGAGACAGGTACAGATTAAATATGTATTGGTAAGCAGTGATGAGAAACCCAAAGCTATTATCCACTATAAATGTCTCATTCCCCTTCCTGCATATTTCAGTATCCTAAACGGACACACACACAACAAACCTTATTAGGCATCCGACTGCAAAATAAATCTCAATTAAAATGAGTGTCAGGCCTCATTTTGGAACCGGGATGGAGGTGGAAAGAATGAATAAATAAACGAATGGAGAGGTGGACTCTGCAAAAGAGGTCATGGAAAAATGTGTTGGGGGAGCTGTCATGATGTCATTAGTGCGGTTAACCAATGGTTTACAGAGGCTGCACTACAGTCTGTGTATGACCAGGCTGTAGTGATTAGGCTTCCACTGTCTTTGACCTCCACTGTGTGGATCGTGCCACCACATAGCAAGGTCAATCTCTCCCTCTCTAGTCCCCTCTTTAGTTCTCTCTCTTTTTCCTCTTTCCCCCTCCCATCCTTATCTACTCACCTCACCTCTCTTTCTCAATTTCTACCTCCCACACCCTCACTCCCCCCTATCTTTCCCACTCTCTCCCTCACCTCTTTCTCTACCTCCCACAACCTTCTCCCTCCCTCCCTCCTTCAGAGTTGTATTTATACTCCTGGCTGGTGACAGAGTGAGACTCCTGGCGTGTTGACAGTTGGCCGCCGACGGCCGGGCCGGTCTGGGCCTTGGAACAATCAATCACCAGAGCCGTGATCAATACTGGGGGAGGGAGATATTGTATGTGTGTGTGTGGAGGGGGGGGGGGGGAGGGGGAGTGTAGTATGTGTGTGTGTGTGTGTGTGTGTGTGTGTGTGTGTGTGTGTGTGTGTGTGTGTGTGTGTGGGGGGGGACTCCCACTGAGGCTGAGCATCTAGCAGTTGACGCTTGGCGACGGCCGCTGACTTCTGAGTCATCCCCGCAGCGATGGAAACCAAAAACAACATCCATTATCATCACTGACACTCCCCACACCCGCAGACACAGACACACAAGCACAATTCACCAGCATATGTCATCCAGAGACAAAGATGGGCCCGAAATGCGTCTGTGTGTCAATGCGGGAGTTTGTGACCGCGAGTCTGACAGCCAACTGCAAGAATCACTCGCTCTGACACATTCTTTAGATGTAGGTCAGAAATAAATGAAGGCGCTTAGATGCCGATGGCGGCCATGCCAATCTGTCCCTCGATTGGCTTTCTGCCTGCGACGAGTGCGAGAAATAAGGGGGACGGGCGCAGCAGTAACGGGGCACTTATCAACCTCCAATTAGCGAGCTAGCGAGCAGCCATTAGGACCTCGCCATTCATCACACCATGTGACTGCGAATGGGCACACTTATCAGAGCGATGCAGGCCAATTAGATATTCGTAATGGTTTACGGCTGCGTGTGTGTCTGTGTGTGGGAGAGAGGGTGTCAACAATGCTGTGTTCTGAGGAAAAACATTCGGAAAGGCATGGGAAAATGTGTGGTACACAGTGCCACTAGGGTGTTCTGGTAGGCATACTATGTTACCAGTCAGGTTAGTGGCCACAGTGCTCTGATTGGCTGCGAGGCTTACCTTGCCTCTGGAAGAGCTTACTGCTGACGATCTCAGTCATGGAGGCCACCTTCTGCTTCTGCAGAGAGTCCGGAGGGATACAGGTGTAGAAGTCATACAGCAGCTGGCTGGAGGGAGAGAGGAGAGGGGGAGGGGGGGGGGGAGGGGGGGGAGGGGGGGAGGGGGGGGGGGGGGGGGAGACAGGGATGTGGAGGGAAGGAGAGAAGAGACAGACAGAGCAATGAACAGGAGAGTGCAAACAAGAGAGATAAAAAGTGCCATACAAAAGGGAGAGGGAGAAAAGAGTAGAATGAGTAAAGAGCGAAGGTAGTGGAGAATGAAATGAGATCATTAGGCAAAAAAATCTCATGGCTTGGAAACGGATAAAATAATTTAATTTTAATATGAGTTTGCAAAATGTCCCTGATGTAAAAACTGCCGTGTTGTGAAGTTCCGCCAGAGTAATAGACCTCCTACATCATTCACTCAATAAGGACGTCTACAAGACACTGTTGAGGCTGGAGACACAAGCCTGAGAATCACCTCATTAAAAAGTAATGCGATAGCAAACATCCAGATAGCTAACACGCTTCTGACCTGGCGAGGACAGGAGAGGTAAGGGATAGGAGAAGAGAACTGAATAGAAACAAACAGAACAGAGCAGAACATGTCGTGTGAAAGCAGACAAACCCGACCCCCCCACACCCCCTTAATGAAGACACAAGTTGGTGTCACCCTCCACCAACAATCCAATATCTGAATAATTAAAAAACCTAACCCTTATACCAAGAGCATGTGTGTGTGTGTGTGTGTGGGTGTGTGTCTCCACTTTGTTCAATCTGATGAATACAGCTGATGTAGCACAGTCATTAAGCTGATGAACAACAGCATCCTTCACTCCCAAACTGAATCGTATTCTTGCTGCATGTGTGCGTGTCTGTGTCCTGTGTCTGTGTACGTCCTCCAGCATAGTGATGGCACCCGTCGCACAAGCCAGCTAATTGATAGCTAATCAGTCTCTCTAATTAACTGAGTGCAGGGTAATTAAAACCCCAAATGTCATGGTATTACTGTGTCTGCAAGACCAAAGCGCCCACACATCAAATCCAGTCTTTTTAGAGAGAGGCTTCCACAAAGGGACATTTGAGGGCTTAGTGGTAGATTGAGACCAAAATATTAATGGCGGCCCTGACAAGCATTTCAAACGTACGTCCACCAGTACTTCAGCGAGAGTGAGTTAGAGAGTAATTGGAACTGGGTAGAACTGTTTTGTGAACGGTGTCTGAGGTAACAACGGGCTGCTGCTGTTGCTTTTCTGAACACAGTTTAAAAAAGTAATTTGTTTAAGTGTGTGTGTGTGTGTGTGTGTTTGGAGAGAGAGATTGACAGAGAGCACAAGAGAGAGAGAAATACATTCTGAGTTTGTGTAAGTGAGTGAGTGAGTGTGCGTGTGTGAGACAGGGGTGGTGTGTGAGACAGGTAGGCAGGTGTCTCATACACGTCTCTGACACGGTGTTGATACCTGGCCACTCTAGAGAAAAGATCTGACAGGTGTTGACTATCTAAACACACACACACACACGGGCGCACAGGTCAAAGACGGTTCAGGCTGGGAAATACAAGAACACTGTCTGGAACTCAACCAAATAATCTCCCCCAACCACTTTGTGTCTGTGTGTTTGTTTGTGTGTAAAAGTGTGTGTATGTGTGTGTCAGAATGATGGATAGGTAACGCAAGTAAAACTGAGGGTTGTTTGAAGGTGTGCTGTGGCCATGCCACTGAAACACCTGATTGTTTACCAGGAGGGGGTGCTAACGGTGGGAGCCAATGCCCTTTAGTTCAAAACAAGCTGTGAAATAGGTTTGCTACCTTGGCAGGAGGGGCCAAAGATAAATCTAAAAGTCATTGTTACTCTTGATTCAGGCTTATTTCTCCTGTCTTGCAGAGAGGAGAGGTTACAAGTCTGAGTCATACAGGGCAGACAGATGGGACTGTGGTCGAGACCCCTGAAGGGCAGAGAGGGATCTGACAGACAGGTAATAGAGAGGAGATTAGGATGGTTTAGGGTTTGACAGGGCAGGTGTCTTGTGCCGGGTGGTGGTTAGTTGGAAGTGGAAGAGGGGTCGGATCTCAATTATAGGTGCTGGATGTTCCTCCGCTCCTGAGATGTGTGAGAGGAGATGGACTGCTGTTTGTGCGTGTGTGTGTTATCCCACCTAAGGAGCTTGGCATCAAAGACGGTCTCAACGTCTTGCAACACTGTAGGGAGGTACTTCAGAGCTGCCACCTAAACAAACACACACGAGCGCACACACACAAAAACACACACACACACACACACACACATATATGGAAATGAGAACACAGATGTCATAATTTGATATGTTACAAATGATTGTATTAGTAAGGGAGAGGATGACTCATTGATTTGAAAATTCTCAAGTGAGGGAAAGTGCGATCGACTAAATAGAAGAGCAGACACACGTTTCGGATAATGTTTGTGTGCACGTGTGTGCGTGTGTGTGTGTGTGTGTGTGTGTGTGTGTGTGTGTGTGTATACCCGGAGCAGAAGAGTGGTGGTGTAGTTCGTCTTCATTAGGTTGTTGATGGACTCAAACAGTTGCCGTAGAGACAGCTCAAACTCCGCCTGCTCTTTCCCCTCGTACAACCTGAGGGAGGAGAAGAGAGGATGAAAGAGGAGAAGAAATAAAATCAGAATGAGGAAAAAAAAAGACTGAATCTTTCTCTGTTGATGTTAATGTTTCACCTGGTAAACACAATTACAGCTCCCACACCCACAAAGTCAATCCACAGCAGCGTGGTCAGAGGAAAACCTTAAACGCCAGTCAATAATGCATCCTAAACATACTCTTTTCCCTGTTTTCTTCAATTCATCTTTGAAAACTTCTCCTTCTGATCTTTCTACACCCTCCAAGTTCCATTTCCTCTCTCTCTCATTTCTCCCTCACTTCACATAGGGTATGATGGACCGGATGTTAATTAGAATAGTGGCTGTGAGTGCTGGGGGGAGGGATTAGAGTGTGGCACACAGGGTTTTTGGAATGGGGTGGGGGGGGGGGGATTACAGTGTGACACACACAGGGGTATTACCACACAGTTCTGGGAGTACAGTTCTGATTACAGAAGAATAGTCCTGCCTAATCCCCCTGTGTGTGTGTGTGTGTGTGTGTATGTGTGTGTGTGTGTGTATGTGTGTATGTGTGTGTGTGTGTGTGTGTGTGTGTGTGTGTATGTGTGTGGACTTGTTTGGCTTTTCTTGCTGGGAACAGAAGATTTTGAGTGGGACTGAATTGACAGTCCCTACGAAAATAGCAATACGAACTTGTGTGTGTGTGTGTGTGTGGTATGTCTTCTGAAACATGCATACATATTGACGACTCACTGTCATTAGTGATGGTGCATGCACACACTATCACTGCTACTAAACACACACACACACCTATACTGTCCTATATGTCCTTACACAAGCCTTCCCAAAAGCAGTGTGTGGAGTGGAGGGTGAGTAGAACATTGGCTTTAATCCCAGTTCCAAACCTTCAGAGAGGAGATCTGAAGACCTGAGAGTTAAACACTGCTTAACTCAACACCAACTCTAATACTCCAAGGCCAAGAAGGTGCACAGAAAGATATCAACACCGCAACAAGTTTATCATCCAGCTCACACTCACTCTGTAAACCTTCAATGACTCCCATCTCTCTCTCTCCCTCTCTCCCTCTCTCCCTCTCTCTCCCTCTCTCTTCTCTCTCTCTCTCTCTCTCTCTCTCTCTCTCTCTCTCTCTCTCTCTCTCTCTCTCTCTCTCTCTCTCTCTCCCTCTCCCTCTCCCTCTCTCTCCCTCTCCCTCTCCCTCTCCCTCTCCCTCTCCCTCTCCCTCTCCCTCTCTCTCTCTCCTCTCTCTCTCTCTCTCTCTCTCTCTCTCTCTCTCTCTCTCTCTCTCTCTCTCTCTCTCTCTCTCTCTCTCTCTCTCTCTCCCTCCCTCCACAAGGACATATAAATAAAGAAGAAACAGACCCAGACTGATAGATATGAAAACAGATACACGCTGTAGAGATAGCCGCATCGATAGATAGATGATCTGTTGATGCTAGTATATTCTCATAAGGGAGGGTTAGAGGGTTTGTTGCAAACTTGACGAAGCTGAGACACTCTGTCTGGGGTCGTCTGCAATGGTGCTCTGCTCTGTGGCGAAGAGAACTGGGCTAATCCATCCTCTTTTGGTCCCTCCACCACGGCCAAAGCCCCCCCTTAGGGAACACAGCCACCACAACAGCCAGTCCCAGAGTCTGAGTGATGATGCGGCGGGATATGCACACATGGGTGTGCTTAGGCGTTCGAGAGACCCCTTCCTGAGGCACACACATGCCTCCTACACACACACACACACACACACACACACAGTGCATCGGAAGATCGACCAATGAGTGTATAAAACGCCAACACACCCATATAGTACACGCACACACAGTCTCAAATGGACGCACACAAACACCTCTACTGAAAAGAAGGCACACACACGCAAACAGTCACACACACACAGGCGTCAAGTTCCCCCCCTCAACGGTCTGAAGCTCATTGAGCTGACTGTCAGGCGGCATCAATTGACGCGTCATAATTATTGACGATGTTTGCAGTTATCGTATGAAGCACGATTGGGGGCGTGCGGATCTCCCGGTTACTCAGCCCGCCTGCTCCTCCAGCATCCCTCTTCCTCACTGCCCCCCACTTAGAGGGCTGCACTTCATCATCAATGCTTATTAGCAACTTTAGTGCTGCAATCAGCCACTTTCAGAGCAAGCTGTCAGATGCAATTACCCAGGTAATACGATGAAATCGGCCTTCTGTGTGTGTGTGTTTTGTGTTAGTGCGGGGCATGGAACACAGAGGTGGAGGGTGGGAGGAGGGAGGAGGGACACACACGTGAACACACACACACTCACTGGGAGTAGAGCATGCGCGAGCGAACGATGAACTTGAAGATGTACTCCAGGGCTTTGAGGGTGCGGAGGATGGGCTCACACTGCTCCCCCCTGCTGGACACATCCAGGTAGCGCTTCAACACCGCCATCAACTTCCTGAGAGAGAGAGACAATGAGGAGATAATCATACTGTATGCACTGTATACTGTATACTACACACACATACACACACACACAGACACACACGCCCAGCAGCCTAAGCTCACACTCGAGGGATAGAAGCTGAAAATGGAGCCAGAACCCCGAACATGTTCCGTTCTCCTTCCTTACTGGATTAGAGCAATGAAATCCTCTTAAAACAATAAAAGTCCCTTTTTAAACTGCACTGAAGCGACAGGACTCTGGCTGCCACAAAGTAAAATGTAATCTGTGGGACATTAGCCGGCCTGTGCTCAGACTCTGTCTTGGCAGCTGTAAAGTGCAGTATGCTGTAGGGATTTAAGTAAAAAAACAAGTTTATTGTAGTTTTCCATAAAAGCTTGTCTGATATAGATTAAAGCTGCTAAATGTGTAAGAGACTTTTCACATACTATATCTATGAACTAGAGAGGGAGAGCAGGGATAAGGAGAAAGGGGTGGAAATGGAGAGAGCGAGAGAGAGACAGAGAGAGAGAGAGAGAGAGAGAGAGAGAGAGAGAGAGAGAGAGAGAGAGAGAGAGAGAGAGAGAGAGACTAGTACCACAGCTTAATCTACAGTAAATAACTCTTCTCATTTTCCCACTATCTCTCCCAGGATACACCACAGGCTTCCAGCTATCACACTGACCCCTGGTGCTGGTCTCTATCATCTACCGACGCTCTTTAGGGTTGACGTCGAGCTGACAAGAAAACTCAATGAGAACCATGATGAAAACAGGAAGTAGAATTCAGACACAGGAAGTAGGGGTCTGCGATACTGCAACATTGGAATTGATACCAAGTAAATACAGGGCCAGTATTGCCAATACCAATACTGATACTTTTCCCGATACCGATACACAGAAGTTACAGAGGGGATACACATTATATCAGGTGAAAAAACGGCCTGATATAATGTGTATCCCCTCTGTAACTTCTGTGTTCACTGACAGACCCTTTGCATGTTAGGGGAGGGGGTACACATTATATTAGGTGAAAAAACGGCCTGATATAATGTGTATCCCCTCTGTAACTCATATGGTAGACAGCAAAAGTTACAGAGGGGATACACATTATATCAGGTGAAAAAACGGCCTGATATAATGTGTCATCACAGAGCCAGTGGTCACCATATCTGACAGCCGTCAGAATATGTGACCCCACTGTAACTGCTTAATAAAGGAGTTAAACTTTAAAATATTGTTTGGGGTAGTTATGTCATCCCTTCACACATGTTTTCTAATTTGGAGACCTGATATAATGTGCATCCCCTCTGTAACTTTTTCTAGAAAAGCGCAGACATCTCCATATGATCTCAGGTTGTTCATAGAACACACATGATGGCAGGACAGACCATTTGCATGTTAGGGGAGGGGGTACACATTATATCAGGTGAAAAAAACGGCCGATATATTGTTTATCCCATGATTCCCCTCAGTAACTTTAGCTAGAAAAGGCCAGACCGCCACAAATAAACGTATTTCTGTAGATAAATGAGTCCCTTGTTACCATGGAATACCCTGTTGAGTCTTTTACGTCGCTATTTGTTCCATTTAAGAGGTGAATTAGAAGTGCTTCTCTGAGTGCGCTCCCGCGGCCAGGGGATGCAAATCCTGGCGGGGATAGTGCCTTGGCACGACACCGGCAACAACTCACAGCATAGCAGGGGAGGTGGGGGAGGAGAAAAGTGAGCTTGAGCGAAGTGAGAGGAGCGGTGTTTGCACAACCACTATAAGGGAGTTGTGTACTGAATGTAGAGAAGAGAAATTGAAACTTAAGTATCGATCTCATCACGCGATCAATCGATCAATACTGATACCAACGTTGGTATCGATACTATCAATACTTTAGATCGATCCGCCAACCCCTAACAGGAAGTGACCTACTTGTAGGCTAAGGTGGCACTGAAATGCTGTTTGATATAGGCTTCCAGCACCGTGTTGAAATGCTGGAACTTCCTGTCAGCGATCAGACCGATGATGTAGATCTGTAGAGAAGAGGTCAAACAGTTACAACATGACCGACAAATGGGACGGCTCGAGGTTCACATTTTTATGATAGTTAGTCAGAACATCTCACATGACTCAAGATGACTTCAACTCAACATGACTCAATCAAACCAAATATTCTGTCTCAGAGATTGTATTGACGTTGGAAAAATGCTTTTTGACAATCACTCAGTTTTTATCATTACAGTTAGTATAATCTAAAGGAGACACACAGAGACCAAAAGACACATACAGTCAAACAGAGAAATGTCTTATTTTTGTTTCTAAGTACATACTGGGAAAACACACACACACTCACACACTCACTCACCAGGGCATCAAAGACGAGGATGTCGTAGTCATCAGTCTGGGAGTGTTCCATCATGATGTTGAACAGAGCATCCAGAGTGTCCTGGAGAAACTGCATACACACACACACACACGCGCACACACACTCAATTTCAACTGTCTCCATCTCTACTGTCTTTCCGTCAAGGTCTGTAGACACACCTTGTCTAGACTAACTATATTTAGCTTGGCCTAAGGGAACCCAAAGTAGTGTATTACCACTTGTGCACTCACAAAATAGTTTAACGCTGTTTTGTTTGCACTGTCATTTTGCACTGTGCCTGGTCAAATACAGACCATTCCTTGACTCCAACCACTAATATCCCATAAAGAAATATGCAAAAAGTTCTTCTGTACCTGTGTGAAAGGGTCTGCTAAATAAAGAAAATTTAAATGTAATGTATCTCATTCTCTGACACACACATACAGATACACACACACACACACACACACCAGAGACACACTGACCTTAACTACCTCCTCCCCATCAATGATCTTGAGTTTCTCCAGGTTCTCCTTGAGGAGCTCAGGGCGTGTCCTCCACTTCAGAAGCCCCAGCAAACCCACTGGGGGGGGGGGGGGGGGGGGGGGGTCATAGGGATCATTTACACTGTTCATCTGCTTCTGATTAATTATGTAATGCAAACATCCTATTATCTGTCAATATGTACCGTCAACTTTCCACTATTCCTGGATGGTTTGGTAGAAAGAGCTTTCCTAATTGTGTGTGTATGTGTGTGTGTGTCTGTGTGTGTGTGTGTCTGTGCCCGCTGGTGTCCTGTCAGGCAGATCACTGGTGCCTTTCTCATTGAGTTAACCTCTCCATCTGCCACATGTCCTGACCAAGTACAGATCATCACACACTCCCTGTGTGTGTGTTTAATAGCTGCACAGGTGATTAATGCAGCGAGAGGACGTTCATTACAGTGATGGACTGGCTGCCTCCACAACAGCTGCTACAACACTCCTGTGTCACAGGTCCTTGGCATCCAGCGTGTGTGTGTGTGTAGGTGTGTGTGTGTGTATGCATGACTGTATGTGTGTCAGGGGAAAAGAAACGCGAGCTCAAATTCTGTTCAATGCACACACAAACATACATGCACGCAAACCTCTCCACAGACACACATACCGTTCTGGGTGAGTTTGGTGGAGCAGACCAGCGTGGAGATGTTGAAGCTGTCTCTGGAGCTGACGGACAGGCCTCCCACACTGCTGGTGCTGCGATTCAGCGTGCCCCCCTTGTGGAGGTCTCCGTGGAGACGGGTGGAGGGCAGGGAGAGGTAGGAGCTCACATCCTCCATCCGCTTACTATCCCCCTGAAGACAGAGAGATGGACAGAGAGAGGGAGAGAGAGAGAGAGAGAGAAGGAGACAGGGAGAAAGGGAGAGAAGGAAAAAGAGGGCGAGGGAGGGAGAGATGGATGGGGGGCAGAGGGAGGGGAGAGGGTGAAATAATAAGGGAGAGAGACAGGGAGAGACGAGGAGCAAGCAGGAGTGGACACCAGAGTTTAGTTTGGGAGAGAATCAGCAGTCATCAGTCTAAATGATGCCGGTCACATAATCAATAGGAATTTAAGACCCTCTTCATTGGGTATGAATCTGTGCTAAATCACTTCCTTAGCCAGTCTATCTTCTCTGTTTCAGTCCTCTGCTTATATGGCAGTGAATCAATTCAGAGTCACCTTACTTCTATGCAGGTTCTGATATTCAGTGAAGCTCACTCATTCTGTCAGGAGATGTGCCAGTAAATCAGATCCAATTCAGTTTATGTAATGAATATGTAAATATTGGTTCATTGAAAAGTGATTCATATCCGATTCACTTCTGGAGTGGATTGTTTATGTTGGTCAGACCTTGAAGACCACCAAGTCATGGAGCCCATCCTGCAGAACTGTCCCATCATCCTTCATCAGACGCACAAACGCCATGGCAAAGTTCTTCTCACTCTTATCCTTAGCTTTAGAGAGAGTGCCAGAGTGCCAGTGAGATCAATATGGGTATGGAGAGAAGGATAGTGAAGAAGAAAGACAGTGAATCAAGGATCAAGTGAGACATGGTACAGTCAAAAGGGGACGTTGTCGGCAAGGTCATTTGTCACACATTTCATTAGTCATACAAAACAGAATAGAAAATAGTTGAAGAAGATACGTGTATCTGAGTGTTTGTTAACCTGGAAAGCTCGAGCCCAGATTATCGGCTTCAAAGTGTTAGACATTTTCACGCCTTCAGAGAGGTGTGGTCGTTTTGTGTTATACTATTCATTAGAAGCGTTGAGCGCGGGCTGCACTGAAGAAAAATAAAACTATTATCGCACTTGATCCTAGATATGTGTGTTTTTCTCACCCAGTATTTATACACTGACTACATTGCACTGCACCTGGCCCGATTATGGTTCAAGTTATGTGTCAAGTTGTTGGTGCAAATCGCATCTTCCGAAAACAGCCTGAAAGATGTAATCTATTCACGGTTTACCAGGTCAAACAAAGAAAAATGCATCCTGTGTACAACGCAATGCCCGAAATTAGCCTATTCATTCTATTTAGAACGTGGATCGAGGCTAAAACGAATGTATAGCAAAAATGTACGGCGAACACGCAGAAGACATGCTTGAACGTTAACACAACTAGCCTAGGCTACTTGTGAAACATTATATTTCAGGGTATTGACTCGAGACCAAATCTGCCGATTCACTACTTGATTAGGACTGGGGATGGGATCCTACTTGTGACAAACACAGACCACCTAGGCCTACGGCTGCACCGTGACGCAAATCAAATCGCATCACGCATGACAAGCCCACAACTCAATTTGAAGCTTAGGTAAACAAGAACATATTATGAGTGTTTAGTGATCCTAAACATGTTGTTTATTATATTGAGTGGCTTCTTCGACACCTTAACTTTTGTAATATACAAGAAAAGAAAAAAGAAAAAAAAGAATGTTTTTGGCTTCTAGCGGACAATACGGAATGGTGACATAGTCTCCTTTTTACTGGACACGTCCAGTGGACAGTGTCACATAGTTGAGGCTGTGTCTCAGCCCAACCCTCAGCCTTAAACTCTGAGGTTGTGTTGGGCATTTAACGTGAAGGTTTTGCTTAAGGAAGCCAGAGCAGCAATGGCACTCACACTCTTGAGAAGAACGGTGGCGGAACATGAAACGCAGGTGGATCCTCTGCATCTCCTCCAGGGGTATCGCCACCTAGAGGATGGAGGACTCATCATAAAATGGGGGATCATCATAAAAACTACACACACTCACAGAGACATGCAGACAAACAAACATACAGACAGACAAGCAAACAGACAGACCTTGAAAGTCTCCATCCATCTGGGCTGTTTGATCTGATAGTAGATCACTGATCTGTACTCATTCACGGCCTTATCCCCCGCTCCTAGGCAGATGGAGTTCTAGAACAATGTACAAGAAAAAAAAGAGGAAGAGAGGGAGGAGGTTTGCATCAGTGTTGCCAAAATAATTTCACCAGAAGTTGTTATTGGCTCTCTGAAAAGTTGCAAAAAATGAGTGATTATGTAAATCCAACCCAAATCAGGCCCACAACCAGCACAGATGCCACGCTTACCGGCACCACCTTGCCGTCCTGGTCGCACACCATCATGATGACCTCCATGTTCTTCTGCGTGGTCTTGTTGTACTTGTCGAAGTCGCCGGCCTGCAGGGTGAGGTAGATGTCGTTCCTGATGTCTCCTGGCATGATGATCTCCGGGAAGCCCAGCTTGCGGGCCACGGCCGTGCTCCGGTCCACCAGATGGGGGTACTCCTTACGGATCTGGATCACGTCACCCACCAGGGCCTTCATTGTCACCCACAGACCTGGGGAGGGTGGAGGTGGTGGTGGGGGAGGGGTGTCAGTACAGGGAACGGAACAGTGTTTAGGACATTCGGGCCAGTAGGTACAGTCACAGGGGATATATCTGGCCTCATCAGTCATACACTGGGAGGAGCGTGTGATGGGCGGGGTGTGTGCTGTGTGATGGTGTACCTTGCCCCCCGCTGTCTCCCCGTAACGCCGTCACCTTGTTGAGCAGGGTGTGGAGGAAATCGTTCTCGTTCACGACCCTAGACAACACACACACAATCAGAACACAATAAAAACGCATATCACATTGCGTCACGTTTGCCGTGAATACGGTAACATGCACCACTTACTTTAAGGCATGCATCAGTAACACTTGTATTCCCTTACAAACATGCAGTTTACACCTGACACCTTCACGACAGGTGGGGTGCTACACGAAAGGAGGAGGGGGGAGAGAGGAGAGGAAGACAGGGGGGAGTGGGGGGAGGGGGGAGAGAGGAGAGGAAGACAGGGGGGAGTGGGGGGAGGAGGGAGAGAGGAGAGGAAGACAGGGGGGACTCACGGGAAGAACGGGATGAAGTACTGCTTCTCTTCATCACACTCTACTTTCCCTTTGATGATGTCACTGATGTCCATCACTGCAGACAGGATGAAAGAAGAGAGGACCCTGGTTTTTGTCTTTCATCACTGGGATGAGAGTCAACACTGAGAGAGAATTGTAATGAGACACAGACAGTCACACAGACACACAGACAGCCACAGACAGAGAGGGCGGCCGAAAAACAGACAGACAAACAAACCAACAGACATACAGACAAACACACACACACACACACAGAGACAGAGTGGGGGACAACAGCCAGGTGAGTACCTGCCACCCCAAAGGGCCTCCGCAGCCCCTGGGTGCACTTCTTGGTGTGGGTCTCCTTCAGTTCCATTCGGCCCACCCTGACGATCTGACAGATCAAGTAAATCTTCTCACGGTTCAGATCCTTGTTCCCCAGGTCCTAACCACCACAGAGACACAAGGAGATGGAGGGAAGGAGGAGAGGAAAGGAGAGACACAGGGAAAGGGGGAAGCAGAAAGGTGTGGGAAATAAAGGAAGGGGAAAGGGATAAGGAAGGAGGGAAAGAAAATAGAAGAGGGAAGTGTGGCAGAGAGAAAGTTGAATCAGGCCATATTACTTCACCATGTACCTACTGATGTGAAAAGGAAGGCAGACGGCGCCCTCAAGGGGTGACTTACTGTAAAGACCACCTTCAGGTTGTTGAGCATGTCTATGTCCTTGGGGAAGCCCTTGCTGCCCCAGCGCACCAGGTAGTTCTCACTGTGGACACACACACACACACACGCACACACAGACAACATCACAATACACACTTGCAGGGACTTAAGCAAGGATTACATGATCATCCATCAATGTGTAAAACCCAAACTTTTTTCTTGGAAACAGAAAAGATGATTCCGTATTCCTCAGTCTACAGACGGGGGCACTCAGGGAGGTACTATCTGGTCACCTTCCCAAAATCCCCCAACCCCACCCCACTCCATCTTTAGTAGGCTTTGACGGAGGATAAGTGTCTTAATGTAATGCCATGCGGACTCCTGAAGCCTGGATCAGAAGATGTGACAGTGATGGACGGGTGTAAGCTGCAGCCCTGGCAGCTGTCAGTCTGGCCATCCTGACGATCTGTGATCCGCGCCTCTGTGTTCGTCACTCAAGAGGTAAAAGAGGACGGGGACGAGGAGAGGACAGGGCAGGGCAGCCAGGGACAGAGGCAGGGGGGGAGGACTGAGATATCAAGTGGAGGAAAGAGACAGAGAAAGAGAAGAAGAGGGGGATGTGTATAGAGTGAGACCTGATGATGGCTTGTTTGTTCGGGTCGTAAAGAGACATGAAGAGTTCGGAATCTTCTCCGATCCGGCAGACAAAGTTCCGGACAAACACGTAGAGGCTGTGGGTCGGGGAGGACTGGATCCGTGCTGAGATTCCAGAGTGGTCTGCCTGGACATTGGACTGCAGGGAAGAGAGAGAGAGATAGAGAGAAAAAGAGAAAAAGAAAGAAGCAAGGAAGATGCAAATAAATCAATGTTATTATATGGAAGGTGGATTCAAGCTAATATTTTCCCTTCTTTACCTCTAAATCTCACTCTCACCTTCTTTATTGCACATCGTTCTTCATAACCGCTTTATCTCTCTGTCCCTTTCTCCAAATACCCCCATCCCTCTTACTCCCTCTTCTTGTCTGACCCCATTTTCTCCAGCCATCTATTTTTCCTCATCCTCCCCCCTCTTCTCACTTCTTTAACTCTCTCACTTCCCTCCCACACACCTTCTCCTTATCCTCCTTTCCTCCCTCCATCCATCTCTCAGCACCCTCCATATCCCCCACCACCCCTCACCCAGACGCTCTCAGCACCCTCCATATCCCCCACCACCCCTCACCCAGACGCTCTCAGCACCCTCCATATCCCCCACCACCCCTCACCCAGACGCTCTCAGCTTCTCTTTGACCTCTTTGGGACTGACCTGCTCTTCTTTGATTCGCTCGTTGATCTTTATGGTGGCGTCCTCGTGTGCCCGGAACAGACTGATGACGCTGGCCTTCTCTGGGTCCAAGATGTTCCCGTCTACATCCCTCACCACCAGGTCCAGCTCCAGGATCCTGGGACGAGGGGGGGGGGGGGAGAGATGAGGACACCGAAAGAGGAGAGTAGATATGTTAGAAGAGAGGAGATGGGGGGCGGGGGGGGGGGGGGAAGTGAGGAAAGGAGGAGTGGTGGGGTTGAGCATAGGACACGAGAAGTGAGGAGAGGAGAAAAGAGGAGAGGAGGTTGAAGAGAAGGGGGGGGGAGTTGAGCAGATGTGGAGAGGGGAATCGGGGGGGGGGGGTTGTGGATGAGTTGTGAGGAGAAGAGAAGAGAAGAGGGGAGATGAGAGAAGAGGAGAGAAGGGGAGAGGATAGAGACACAAACAGAGGTACAGCTGTGAAGACAGGTCCGCTTTATCTGAATGACCTCAGTCTATCTCAGGTCACTATGTGGAATGGGTGATCGTGCTAGCTGCTATTTCTGTCACCGTACTTGTTGCCATAGTCGATTTTGGACGTGACCTTCTGCTTGAGCTCCTTGAACTCGTCGCTAGGCAACGTTCCTGACAGCAGCTGGGAGCGCCATTCCATCAGATCCCACATCAGCCTCTGGACCTGCGTCACACGAGCCTTCTTATTGGCCTAGGGAGAGAGATGCACAGTTACACACACACATATCCAGACATGTCGAGAGAAAGAAAAGTGAAAAGCACACACACAAAAACATATACACAAATTGACAGACATCCAAAACCCTGTATAATAGACACCAAAGCACATGCGACGCACACACAGACACACATATATAGTGATGTACCACATTGAGCTGTGACGCACACACAGACACACACACATAGTGATGTACCCCACAGACACACACACATAGTGATGTACCCCACAGACACACACACATAGTGATGTACCACATAGAGCTGTTTCCAGATGCTCCCCCATTCTCTGAGAGTTGTGGTCACCTCCTTTACCAGGGGCATTTCTGATGATACGACCACCTCCTGATCCCTGTGGCACCACACACACACACACACACACACACACACACACACACACACACACACACAGTCAGTGTTGGGAAGGTTACTTCGACACTACAGACTACATAGCCTGTCATTGTCAGACCAATTTGCAAATGTGTGTTAGTCTGGAACCTTCCAGTTCATTATCGATTTAGGGTTATCAACAGGTGCAGACCAAAAATCCTCTGGACGCAATTGGATAGATACAACCAATCAGAGCAACGAAACCTCATCATGGTTGTTGTTCATGAAAATGAATATGTTCGAATTCACAACATAAGGATCATTACTCCACTTTACACACTCATCAAACTCACCCTCTCTTTTCAACCTTGACCTCCTTCAGCTGCACATAGCTGGCAGGGAAGGCTCCCTAAGAAGAAAGAGGAAAGAGCGAGAGAAGGATTGAGTTGGAGGTGGATACAAAGAAGTAACGTGCTGGAAGGAGAAGAGTAAAGGCCTACCTGCTTGGCCTTGTTCCTGATTAAGTAGCCCTTGTACCAGCCTGAAAGCAAAGATGAAAGATCAGCTGTTAAGACTGTACTGTCCCAATGTTGTACAGCCCAGTCCAATCTAATGCCTGGCCATCACTCCCAACCCACATCCCCCAGTCCCAGCCTCCAGGCTCCAGTATTAGAGTACCCAGCCCCTAGTCTGCAGTCCTTCCTCACCGTCACAGGACTCCTGGACATAGACCGTGTCC
This sequence comes from Osmerus eperlanus, assembly GCF_963692335.1. Taxonomy (NCBI): domain Eukaryota; kingdom Metazoa; phylum Chordata; class Actinopteri; order Osmeriformes; family Osmeridae; genus Osmerus; species Osmerus eperlanus. The sequence continues at coordinate 10,121,219 of NC_085030.1, read as the reverse complement.
CCAATCTCCAGGGACAGCTGTTTTTTCCCATGGCCGATGAAGTTCCACTTCACTGGGGGCGGACACAGAAAGAAAACTTATATAAATGGACAAGAAGGGAAGGCAACAACTGAGGCATGAGGAGAGTTTCAGTTCTAGTGTTTCAGCATCCATGAAATGAAGACAAGTTATTTAGGCCACTTATAAATGTAACAGACATTTTCAATTAGTATTAGATTTTTGGGGTGATGTTGAATGTTTTATGCAGACCAGCATCTTATCTTATGGACTTGCTATACCCTTCTCGCCTGCTGTACACAAAAAAAACTGCCACTGTTACTTCCTTACTCTGCTACTTCCTGTGTTTGCAATCTAACAAGATAACACAGCACATAAACTGAACAACAGCACAACTGCTTTCATGTCAGTTTCACGATAAAGCAAGTTCTGATTTGGAACATTGCTTCAACTGTGGCACCATTTCCACACTTTGTAAAAAAAATAATAAAGATTGAAATGACAAGTTGTATATCTATGGTTTATCTATAAAGACAGGAACACTTCTGAATGTTGCCGGAGAGACCAGCAGTGGTTTTGTGAATGTTAGATAGTAGAGAATCGTTTTACAGTGGGATTTATTCAATCATTTTCCTTTCTGCAAGTGCTCCGATAGTGGAGCGTGTTTGCTGACACCTGCCCACATCCTGTGACGGAGGAAGTGGATACAACATGGAGGGACCATCACACTCAGCAGCGTAGTGTTTCTCTGATACACAGACTCACACACACACAAGGCGCGGCCTACACACCCGGACTTACCTATGCCATATCTCTCCTTAGTTGCACGCATCCAAGGAGCCATGATGGTTTTCACTAGCTTTTGTTCTTTCTTATCTCTCTCTCTCTTACCTCCTGTCTGTGTTGCTGTTTTCTTTTATTTCGGTGTGAGAACAGAAAGCTCCTCCCCCTCTCCTTCCTTCCTCTTCTGTCTCTTCTCTCTTCCTCTCTTCATGGTGCGAAGGGGAAGAGGTGCGTCTCTGTTCAGAGCTGCACAGCCGTAGACTTACGCAACCACATGACCCGGGTTAGCCAAAGCAGCTTCAATGAACAACCCTGACATCCTCAATACCCCACCATCATTTGGTGTTTACAATTGTTGGAAAAGATTGTAGATTCAAAGTTACAGCCATGACTAATGCTCGATAAGGCCCAGTTTTAGACTCAGCCATCCCTAATTTGTGGCCCGTTTTATGTCTCCTGTTATCTGGGGAGTTGGCATGGGCCTTGGGGCATGTCAGAGAGAGTGGAGAGAACAGTGACCCGTCAAGAAATACAACCAAACAGTCAATCTGATAGAGCAGTGAAACTATTATAGGACATCCAGCTATGATGTCCCACCAATACATTGACCTGGCATGATAAAATGCATTGGCAGTGGGCCACATACCATCATCAAGCGAAACAGTATTGAATGACTACATCATCCACTAGAGGGCAGTAGAATGTCTGTTGTGAGGTTGTGGAGGTGGACTACCTATTACGGTTTCAAAGACTCATCGAAATGTTTCTGATGAGCATGGAGATACACTGGTCACCAGCATCTCCCATATTTATCCCTCATTAATGAAGTGTGAAGTACCACTCAACGCAAGTCAGGTGACCTCTGAACCGTGCCTGCAGTCTCTAAGGCTGGGGACAGGTTCTGTTGCCCGCATCTTCACGCTCTGCCGGGACTATGACATCAGCGTTGCTGTGGAAACAAGCGTTGTCCCAGATGGTAGCGTATGTCTCTCAAAGTGAGAGACAGAGTAGCATGGCATACATATGCATTAGGTTTGAACAGGTTGGAGAAACACAGTGAGTGTTGACGTGGTGTAGGGGGGTAGTAACCGCATATGTGTGTGTGTGTGTGTGTGTGTGTGTGAGTGTGTGTGTGTGTGTGTGCTTACACAACTGATAACTTATCAACTTGCTCTTACTGGTGCCATGTGACTCACAAGGAGAACAGAAGGTGGAGTGCCTGGGAGTGCGTGTACGAGGGTCCAAGCTTGTGTGAAGCGGGCTGGAGGTTCATCTGCAGAAGTTACCAAAGAATAGACAGATAGAGGGAGGGAGAGTGAAAGGGGAAGGGAGACAGCGAGAGATTCACGGATGACAAGAGCAGAACAGTGGAGGATGAGGAAGGGAGAAGGAGCGGGAAAGAGAGGGAGGGGGGCAAGGAGAAGCAAAAGTGGTATGACGCACGCACACACAAGCATGAAAATAGAAGATTATCAGGGATGGAAGATGAGAGGTGGACCTTAAAAATGGAAAAGGGAGGAATAGTTGGAGAGGGCTTTCTCAGTGATTAGGTATTGATTTTACAATATAAATGGAAGACAAGGAATATAAGGAAACATAAGACAGCCAGACAGGCAGACATACAGTAGACAGACAGGCAGACAGGCAGACAGACATACGGCAGACAGGCAGACAGGCAGGCAGGCAGGCAGGCAGGCAGGCATACGGCAGACAGACAGACAGGCAGGTTGCGGTGTGATGGAGACAAGAGAAGGACAGATAGAGATCTTGAGTAAAGACAGACAGTGACAGAAAATGAAAGAGGGAGAAAGAGAGAGAGATAGTGAGAGACAAACCAAACCAGATCGAGGAAGTGGTCCACAACCCCTCCACCCCTAACAAGCATACTGCCTCACCACCACCCCCATCAGCACATACTGCCTCACCTTGGGGGTCAGATGGCTGAGCGGTTAGGGAGTCGGGCTATTAATCAGAAGGTTGTTGGTTCGATTCCCGGCAGTGCCAAATGACGTTGTGTCCTTGGGCAAGGCACTTCACCCTACTTGCCTCGGGGAGAATGTCCCTGTACTTACTGTAAGTCGCTCCACCACCCCCATCAGCACATACTGCCTCACGACCACCCCCATCAGAACATACTGCCTCACCACCACCCCCATCAGAACATACTGCCTCACCACCACCCCCATCAGAACTTACTGCCTCACCACCACCCCCATCAGCGCATACTGCCTCACCACCACCCCCATCAGCGCATACTGCCTCACCACCACACTGGTGGTGCACACTCCTGACCACATGTTAGGTACCTGGGACCCCCACACTCAGCTCAGTCTAATTCCTTTCCCTCCGATGGATTGTGCATTAATATATATTGATATATTGTAGTTACCTATGATGACCTCAAGGGGGTGTGTGTGCATAAAGTACCTGGAACACACACTGTGCAGGTTCCTCTGTGGTTACGGTTGTGGTGGGACTGGTGTCAATCCTAAAAATAAAGGGAGAGATAGGAATGCACATGGGAGACAATGGGTGGGGGAGCACATTTAAATGATTAAGGGATTAAATGGCCTCAGGGGAAACAGGAGGAGAATGAAAGTAATGAGGGATGAAAAAGAAGAAGAGGGACTAACAATCCAAACACACACACAGGCATGCACAGGCACACACACACACACAAACACACACACACAGGCATGCACATGCACACACACACAAACACACTGGCATGCACATGCACACACACACAAACATGCACACAGGCATGCACATGCACACACACAGGCATGCACATGCACACACACAAACAGGTATGCACGTGCACACACACACACAAACATACACACAGGCATGCACATGCACACACACACAAACATACACCCGTACTCACAGGCACAAACGCAAGCTCACACACACACATACACGTTGAGCCCGTGGGAGAGCGAGGGACGTCGCACAGTGCAGAGTGGGGAAGAGGGAAGGAGAGCAGAACGTTGCAGCAGGACAGAGCGGAAACACACACACACCAGGACGTCTGTTGCATGAAGGTAAGTATAGGGCTCTTCTTACAGAACATACAAGTAATTTGATTTTAAAACCTCTCTTAGGTCAGATATGTGTAGCTCTGCTAATAAGTGACTCAAGACTCCTAATGTAATGTTGAACTATTGATAAACACTATCAGATAATGTTGGGCAGACATCAATATGTCATTGACAATAATGTTATTGTTGGAGCTAAAAGCTATCTAACTTTGTGTCACGTAGACATGTGCTGTGAGCAAGTAATTTTTGGCAAAAATTAAATGGCAAAAATGTTGTTCACCCCACAGTCACGCTGGCCTCAGGTGCTGTGAAGTGACAAGGTGAACTGGGCACAATCACAGGGAGGTCATCTGGAGGGTATCTGTGAATGAGGAAATGATTTTAAGTGCAACATGATTTCATTCATGTAAAAGCAGAACAAGCTTGTGTGGGAATAGCTTCTTCTTGACAGTGACACATTTTTGATTGTGACAAAATGGCAGGTCTCCCATTAAAATAGAAGCAAATACAGGATGTGCAGTCACACACACATTAATATGCACTTAGGTGAGGGGGTGAAGTTGTGGCTAAGCTATTATCTACATCCATCCATGTAGCACAAACTAATGCTACACACAAACTCACTCTCCCACACACCCAAACTCACAGTTTATATAAGAGTGCATGGAAGATGTGGTTAGTCTCAGAGAGTCAAACTAAGGGGAATTATTTTCAGAGGGGTGAAAACCACACACAGCCTGTGATACATGAGATACATCAAATCTGACCTGAATACTTCCTGTTTCTGTCTGCTTGCTTTGTATCTTTCTGTTCTCTATTCTCCACAGATGACATTTAGTCTTGGTGTATTTATTTCACCAGTGACTATTATGGTTGCATGGGTGAAATAGAGTGATGAGAGATTAGAGATTGAGAAACATAATCTTGATTTGTTCTCTCTCGTGCTCACAATTGTGTTCCATTTACTGTGAACTTGTGAACTTGTAACAGTGCAAAATCAAAACAGTTATGCCATTAAATCATATTGAATTGAATTGAGAGAGATAAGGAGAGATGGAGAGATAGAGTGGGAGACGTAAAGTATAAGGCTCAGTGAATTATCTTCTATTGGGTATTGCATAAACTTTCAGCCATCTGCTCAATCTTAGTGCAGAAGTGATGTTTCACTTTAAAATAAGTCTAATGAGGAAGTTGACCAAGAGACAAAGAGACAAACATAAAGAGAGGGAATGAGGGATAAAGAGAAATATAGAGAGCTTGTTACTTAGGGTGGAGTATGCTTCATGTGCACTAAGGACAGGTGTGTCCTCACCTTGAGTGGCAGAACCAGGGCACTTCTGTTATGCCCAGCACCAGGGCATCTGTGAGTGTGTGTGTGTGAGTGTGTGTGTGTGTTATGCCAAGTAGCCATGCATGCCAACTCAGGGTAAAAGTCTGTTTCCGCCTGCCTGCCTGCCTGCCTGCCTGCCTGCCTGCCTGCCTGCCAGTCTGTCTGTCTGTCTGTCTGTCTGTGAATCTGTCTAGTTCTGGAAATCCTTCATGCTCAATTATGATTGCACAGCCTGCCTGCTACCGTCAAACACAGGACAGTTACTAAGCAACCCATCATCCCCTCAGGACTTACAGGCACATGTATATACACCCATAAAGGACACGTCATCTCTCTCACACACACACACATGAAGGACACATAAGATACATCATTGTTCACCCTATGTGTCTTACTCACACACAAACACACTCATACACACACAAGATATTTGTTCCGCTTTCTTAGTAAGCAAGCTACAGATGGAGGGTGAAATCCAACTACAGAACTGTAGCTGCCAAAAAGCCTGCATCCCCCACAAATGCTTTCAACTTTTCCACCTGTTTCCATTTATTATATTCCTGTCAACGCCACATCTGCCTAATAAGATCACACAAGGTGTGCTTGTTATGCTAAGCTGCTCGTGCAATCAGCATGCGGTCTAGACATGGCGCAGGAAGATTGTCTCATCACTCAAAGAAGGTGTCTGAACCAAGCTCATTACTCTGCATGCCATGGCATTGTTCAAAATATCAGCCCCTGCCCTGATCTTGTCTGATGCCTGACGCGCAAGGCAGATCATTGTTGAACTCCCCCTCCCCTCCATCTCTCTGTGGTGCTAAAAGGAAAGGGGATTAGCAACCAAGGCCACAAGTAAGCAGACACATTGACCCACTGATCCCCATCCCCAGGAGGGTATGTCATGGCGGTCACTTCCTCTTCATGTGAAGCTCTAATAATAATAATAATACATTTTATTTATATAGCGCTTTTCAAAGTTCTCAGTCGCTCTACATGGTTAAAATGGTACATGGTTGAAATGGTACATGGTTAAAATGGTACATGGTTAAAATAAACATAAAACAAGGACATCATAAAAAATCACAGCATTAATTACACATTAAAAGCAGATCTAAAAAGGTGCGTTTTAACTAATGATTTAAAAGTTGACAGGTTGGTGCAGTCTCTGATGGGTTTGGGGAGTGAGTTCCAGAGGGAGGGAGCGGCGATGGAGAAAGCTCTGTCCCAGAGTGCACACTCACCCGCCCCATTCCAAACTTAATCATCCATTCTTTAATCCTATCCCCCCAAAAGACTAAATGTATACAACCCCTTCAAGGTCAGAAATCTCCACAAATATCGTTTTCAGTGAGTTCAGGAAATTCCGCAAAGTTCCATTTCCCTAAAGACAAATTATTCAAATGAGACAATTTTATGTCTTGTCAACATCCATGTGTGTAAGCATGTGCGTTAGTATCCGTGTTTGTAACAGTACGCACAGTGTATGTGTTGGTGTGTACATCTGTGAAATCTGTGTTTATGCATCCCTGCCTGTTTGTCTGCCAATCTGCCTTCCTGTATGTCCGTCTCTCTGCCTTCCATCGTATGCCTGCCTGCCTGCCTGTCTCTCTCTCTCTCTCTCTCTCTCTCTCTCTCTCTCTCTCTCTCTCTCTCTCCCTCTCTCTCCGGGATATCCACAAGCTCCCACCCATATAAAACTGTTTATTCTCAAGATCCCCACAAGCTGGGGTCAGACTAAACTCCCATGGTTTAATGGAGGTTTCTTGGCAGAGCAATACTTTACCATGAGAGTGCATGTCTATATCTGGGTTGACCACATAAGGTCTGCCTTTGTCTCTCACTGTTACTGCAGGAGTGAGTGGGTGTGAGAGTGTGTGAGAGGAGAGAGAATGAAAGTGAGTGTGCCAAAGGGTTGAAGGGATGGAATGTGAGAATGCAGAAACTAGTAGCAAGACACCACGTGTGTGTGAGAAAGGGGGAGAGAAGAGGAGAGCATGTGCGTGTGTGGGTGTGCGTGTGTGTGTGTGCGTGTGTGTGTGTGTGTGTGTGTGTGTGTAAAAGGGTGATATCAGTATTTGAACTGGATGAGGTTGAAAGCAGCAGCAAGCGGGAAGTCTGGACTACACACCTGTGGTAGGAAAAAAAGAGATTAGCCTTTATCAAGCAGTCTAATCTGTGTTCAGAGCTGGACACAGATTAGCCTTTATCAAGCAGTCTAATCTGTGTTCAGAGCTGGACACAGATTAGCCTTTATCAAGCAGTCTAATCTGTGTTCAGAGCTGGACACCTGAGACTACAGTTTTGGGGAGTGTCTTAGAATGTGACCTCTACAATACTCATAATTGGTTTTTGACTTTGTCTCTCCCTCACCTTCGTACACAGAAATTAATTGTGTCTCCATCTCTCAAAGCCACAGCCATGCCCCAGTATCCCTACAGTATTTTTTGGGGGGGATTTCCAGGTGTTTCCTTGGGTTTCTCAGTGATTCATAGTGTTTCCTAGTGTTTTGTTGTGTTTCTGAATGGTTTCCTAGTGTTTTCTTGCTTGTTTGGTGTTTTCCCTCTCTGTCTCTATGTGTGGGCATGTCCATCTCTCTCTCTCCCCTGATTCCTAGTTGTCAACAACATGAGACCTGAGAGTTGTCCACAATCACACTCACCACTTGGGATTACCTTCCCTGTGTATATACTGTATGTTTGTCCGTTTTGGTGTTTTTTCCTGCATGAGTGACTCTGTCCTTTGTGTTCCTGCCCTACTGTTTGTTTTGCCTGTTATTTTTCCAGTGTTATCCGAATATGTGACTTTTGTATTCTTTGTTTATTTAATGAATCTTAATTATTCCGATCCTGTCTGCCTGCTCTCCTGCATTCAGGTGCACTCACTCGGCTCTCCATCGCCATTTTTTATTTAGTTCTCTAAAAGCTGGAGCTCTCTATTAGCTCTATAAAGAAAGACTGTCACTCCTTTCCTCCATCTCTCCCTGTCTCTCTTCATATATCTCCCTCCGTCTCTCTCTCTCGTTCTCTCCCTGTCTCTCTTCATATATCTCCCTCCGTCTCTCTCTCTCTCGTTCTCTCCCGTGCTCTCTGTGGCAAGATGTGATCTGGCGGGTGAATGATTAGAACTTTCCAGAGCTGGCCCAAATCCCAAATCCATTTAAGAATAGGACTCTTTGGAAAAGCAAACACTCAGTTGCCCACTGACGCACATTCTGACAGCACACATTTGGTTTACATACACACGTTGGTCTATCAGTCTCATTCCATATTTCTGATATCTAACACATAGCCTCCTAGACTAGTGTTCCTACACAGCTCTGCATTTGACTGATGAAATAATTGGAGAACAAGATCTGACAGTTGGTTTCTCTTTGTGTCCAGCAGGTGGGGTTGGGATCTCAATGGACCATCATCAGTGACATGGAGCACTGTAAGCCACCCACCACCAGAGGGCAGTGTTCTTCATTACCAGTGGAACACACTGACCAGCCTCCAGCCTCAAACCACTCCCACAGTCCGAGCGTCCGTGATGTGTGCTGACTGCTGATAAGCACATACCCGAGACATATCGGGACAGAAACAACATAAGACAAAGACAACCAAGGAACAAGGGGTCAAACATTGTATCTTTGCTTCTAGTTGGTCAGTGTTGGGGTTCCAATGTTGTCTTGGAACCAATTAGTTTTCCAAAACGAATACATTTCGTAATGCACCATGAGGTGATTGAAGCATAGGGCTGGGACGTGGAAACGGAGACAAAAGCTTTTACATAGTGGTGTATGATTGGTCCTTCTCCAGGAACCATTGAGGATGCAGCTGTCTGTCATCATTCTGGGCGTGTTCCTGTCCCTCCTCATCCTGCTGACCATATTTGGCAACGTCCTGGTGTGTCTGGCGGTGTGCGCGACGCGACGCCTCCGCTGCCTCACAAACTGTTTCATCGTCTCCCTGGCCGTGACTGACTTGCTGCTCGGCATGCTGGTCCTGCCTTTCTCAGCCCTCCTCCAGCTCTCCAACGATTGGCCGCTGGGGCCCACCCTTTGCAACCTCTATATCTCCATGGATGTCATGCTGTGCACCGCCTCCATCCTCAACCTGTTGGCCATCAGTGTTGACCGCTACCTGGCCGTGACGGCACCTCTAAGGTACCCCTCGTTGGTGCTGCCGAGGCGTGTCGCCGTAGCAATGGCGTCAGTGTGGGCCATGTCGCTGGCAGTGTCGTTCCTGCCCATCCAGCTGGGCTGGAACACATCCAACGGCACCGTGCAGAATTTTGGCCCCAACGACCCAGAGAGGAAGTGCATTTTCAGGCTGAACCCATCTTACGTCATAGTGGACTCCCTGCTCACTTTCTACCTCCCCCTGCTGGTCATGTGCTGGACCTACCACCGCATCCTGCGCATCGCACGGGCGCAGGCCAAACGCATCATCTCCATGCGGCCCAACTTCAACGGCCCCGGGGCCCCCGCGGTGGTTTCCACGGTGACGGCGGTGGCGCTGCGTGAGCACAAGGCCACGGTGACTTTGGCGGCGGTGATCGGGGCGTTTGTGGTGTGCTGGGTGCCCTACTTCACCCTGTTCACCATCATGGGGGTGCGGGAGCAGGCGGAGCCCCCGCCCGTAGCCTATCCCGTGGTGCTGTGGCTGGGCTACACCAACTCCGCCCTCAACCCCATCCTCTACGCCGCGCTCAACAGAGACTTCCGCTCGGCGTACGCTCGCCTGCTGCGCTGCGGCTACTACAGCACAGGGAGGGGCCGGCCCCCGTCGGCTAACCCGGGTATGGAGGGAGAGGAGAGGGCACACATACATTCAAATTCCCTTTAGCTGGGCCCCCCCGGGGGGCGAAGCTTAGTGTGAAAAGACCTAAGCTATGTCTCTTTCTTCCCTTCTTTTTTTCTTTCTCTGTAGCGAGGGAGGTGACCCTGCTGTGTGGACACACCCCCTCCATCTGCAGGGCGGGGCTAGGAGAGACAGGTATGTTGCTCCAGGACGTGAATAGGAGACCTGCCATGGCCACCTTCCAGCTCAGCAATGGGGGCGATGGCAATGATGACACCTCGATGACTGGCGCCGTCGGCAGCGATGGGTACAACTTGCACACTCAGACACACAAGTACGCACACATAGATGTCCTTTTCTATCACCTCTCTCTCTCCCACCAGCTTGTGCTGAGGCTACGCTGGTGTGTGAGAAGAATGTACCGGTAGGTCCATCCGGCATCCAGCCTGCATCCTGACCTGTGTCTCAGAAGGAGGCCAATGTGTTTGGTAGCAGATTCTGAGGTAGGAGCGTGAACATCAGGACGGAGGGAGGACACAGAGGCATGCTCTTTCACAAAGTGTTATGACATTTTACAGATATGGGTGGAATGGAAGTAGCGGTCGCCGTGTCAGACGAGACAGGTGGGAACACAACATGGGCTGCTGCATTCACGTGTGTCCTGGATCTTTCCAGGTCTGAGCCCTCTCCTGCAGGACACAGACATGCCAGCTGCAGGGGAGTCCAGAACAGCAAGCTCATAGGACCAGGAAAACTGTGTGCGATAAAGTAGCGAAAGAACACTGAGTAGCTGACGCATTGTGGATTTACTGTAACCTCATACGCAGGATGGAATAACTGAAGGCTCTCATTTCCAGCAAGGAGAAAGTTGACATTTACCTGGGACTTGAGATTTCATTCTCCCTTCATATTGACTGGATCTAATGTGCACATGACAGAAAATCTGGTTCCCAATTTTTATTGAGTCAGGCTTGTTACTCCTCAATTATAATTAATTGGATATTCCCTTTGGTATGTTGAGTTTCTCATTTTAGATCACAAGTAGACTACACCGAACTGAAGAGTAAATAATTCCCAGTGGTTTCATAGCAAATTACAGCAGAAAGGTCAACTATTGGTATTCATTTTTAGAACGCACACAAACACACCAATGTTCAATGCAAAACCAAGTGGACAGCACAGGATGAATTCAGATTTCATGTTATGATCTTATAGGTAACTGGGCAGGACCTAGGCCTATTCATTTCAAAGGGTTGGTGAATAATATTTAATTTATTTAAACTTGAGCAAAGCAACAGCACATACTAAAGGATTATACAGTACCTACATTTTGGACATTATTTTAACAAAGCCTCAATCAGAAATAATGTGATTAGCAATCCTATGACTCTTCTTTTTCCTGCTAATAAATGAAGCTACAATAACATGTTCTACGCTATTAGCAATCATTGTCAATTTCTAGATTTCAATAACACAAACTTCAAATCCATGTCCACACCAGGACTTGACTTCCAGGGACTGATGATTTGATTTCTCATGAGACATTGCACACAAGAAAGATGTACAGTATTCATTACAATATACAGTGAAGGCATGTTGTTAGTCAGTGGATATCTATTTTCAGGTTGCATCTTGCTAATCCCACTTCATATAAATGCATCACTAAGATCAGTAGGTCAGTAAGTTATTCACTTGTTACATAGTGAGAAATACATGTGTAATTGAATAGAATATACAAGTGTTGTTATATTAGAATTCAGCCTGTGACATTACTAAGACTGTGCCTGCCTGCCTTGTTTACAAAGACAGAACACAATCTAATGACACGTTGGTCTTTACACATAGCTCTCTCTCTCTCTCTCTCTCTCTCTCTCTCTCTCTCTCTCTCTCTCTCTCTCTCTCTCTCTCTCTCTCTCTCTCTCTCTCTCTCTCTCTCTCTCTCTCTCTCTCTCTCTCTCTCTCTCTCTCTCTCTCTCTCTCTCTCTCTCTCTCTCTCTCTCTCTCTCTCTGTCTCTCTCTCTCTCTTTCTCTCTCCTTATGTACCTCTCACATGGACTCAAACTCGTCAATGCGCTGTTTGGTGTTGCCTTGGCGGATCTGGCGCAGGGTCTTGTATTTGTCGCGGCCTGCCTTCACGTTCTCGGCGTGGATTAGGTCGTTGGGCGTCTTCTTGCTCTCGTCCCGGGTGCTGGCGAGCTCCGAGCTCAGGGCCTGTGGGAGCAGACAGACAGACAGACAGACGGACGGACGAACGCACAGACAGAGAAAGGCAGGCACCGTCACGTCTCCGTCAGAATCTAACAAGTACACAAGACTACTTCCTCCGTACGACCTCCTTGCTTCAAAAAGTACATTCAGTTCCACATATGAAGTGAACTGCTTCAAATAAAGCCTGTGACTGTGGGATAGTGTGGATCCCACAGATCCAGCCTGACCTTCAGGCTCTTCTGTAGCCTCTCGTTCTTCTGGGCCTCCGTCACCCGCTCCTCCTCGCTGCGGTCTCGCAGCGTGCCCGGCGCGGTGAGCTCGGCGCTGGCCTCGGCGCTGCTCTCGTCCGTCTCGTCGTGCTCGTCCACGTGGGAGTCCTGGATGTGGACGCCGATCACTTTAGTCTTCAGCTCCTCTTTGGTCCGCTCCAGATCTACCTCCACCATGACCGCCTGCCAACACACACACCCATACACACACACACACACCGCTCACAGTGAAAGGCTGCAGTTGGATTGGGCAGTCTGGGCACAGGTGCAAACACACACACACACAGGCAGTATAATCCAGTACCTGCATCCTTGCAAACACACACACAGGCAACATATCCAGTACCTGGATGCATGCACAGACACACACACACACAGGCAGTAAATACAGCTTGTAATGAATACACACCACAACTGCCAGGTCATTCACACTGCCACTAAGTCGGTGATGTCAGATCACCTGCACTGTTCTCTCCCGTTCTCTCACCCTTTTCTGCCATTTCTTTGCCTCATCCTCCTTCTTCTTCTTGGCATCTTCCAGGCGGGAGATCTTAGAGGTCAGCTCGGCCAGCTCAGTGGCCTACACACACACACACACACACACACACACACAGGCGCGCACACACATATATCCACACAGATACATAAAGGCTTTAGAAAAGCCTGTCATAACTGCATTTGTGCGTGTGCCCGTGCATGCATATTTGTGTGTGCCTGAGTGTGTGCATTCTGAGCATGTCTGCGTGTGCGTGCCCATGTGTGTGTTTGTGTGTGTTCATCAAATGACGTCATGTAATGTGAGCGTGTACCAGGTTCTCCTGGTTCTTGACCTGGCTCTCTGACTGCTGCAGTAGGGAAGCCTTGGCGTCCTCGGCGGTCTGTCGGTCCTTCTCCAGCCTCTCAGCCTCCTCCTGGGCAAACGTCCTCTCCCTCTCCAGCTCCAGGGCCCGGCGGGTCTGCTCCTCCAGCTCTGACACACACACACACACACACACTGACACATGAACACACATATCATACAGACAGAGAGATGCCCATGTGTAAGCACACGCACATCCGGTACATTCATATGAGGACACAATGCAAACTCAGCCAGGTACGTACACAGAAACAAAAACATCCTCGTTTAATACAAACAAAAAAAGCTGATAGAATCATATTTGTGGTCGGACCGTCCTGGGCTCTCTTGGTCTGCTCCTCGATCACTCTCAGTCTCTGCATCAGCTCCATGGTCTCCCTGGCGATCTTCTCTGTCTCCTTCTCAGCATTCTCCCGCTTCTTCTTTTCACTATCCAGCAGGGCTCTGCCACCAAGCATTACAGTCAGCGCAAACTCCTGACTAGTTCTCTCCTGGTTCAGAGTTTACTGAAATTACGGCGGTACTGAAATTCAACTTTAGATTCAGTTTGATGGCTTTGTTGCGTTTTTTTTTACAGAATGTCTCTAAACTAAGAATAGGCTGGTGTCCAGTCTCTCTCTTTTTCTCCTCCTCCCCCACAACCCCAATCTCACCTCTCCATCTGTCTCTTGTTCTTCTCCTCGCGGGCCTGGGCCTTCATCTGCTGCACCTCTATAGTGTCGGGCTTCCTCCTCCTCATGTACAGGTCGTGGTTCCCCATACACAGCGCCAGGATGCGCTTGTTGATCCGCAGACGAGGAGCGTAGAACACAAAGTCCTGAGGGACAGAGAACCACGCTCATAAACAAGGCACGGAGTTCTCTTTCTGGAAACATCGAAATGTTAAGCATCCGTGGTGATACTGAATGTTCTATGGTGAATTTATACAGACGCAGTAGGAGATTATAGATGAATGATTGCTGTAGCAAATTGACAATCAGTAGCCACAGATTAGGAGACTGAGCATTTTGTCTCCTAATGTCACATTTTAAATATGCTAAGCTACACTGCCCTTCAACAGATTGTTTGAATACCGGGGCTTTCTTGTCGATGGGCTTAATGACAAACTTCTTGTCGTTGAAGGAGATGTTCCGGATCTCACTCCAAGGGAAGCCTATCTTGGGGGTCATCCTGGAGAAGAACGAGGTCGACAGGGGTTAGAAACATGTGGTCATGTTTTGAGCTAGACTGTGTCAGTGGCAGTCCATTCAGTACTTGTCGGTCTTCTCGTAGATGTTGAGCCCCAGGGCGTCCACTCCCAGCCACAGCTCCGAGCCTTTCTTGTTCTTGATGCTGAAATAGTTCACCCCGTACATCTCCAGGTCCTGAGCTATCTTCAGGTACTCCACCATGGCGTCCTCCCTGGAACAACAACACAAGGCAGGGAGACTGAGTCGCCGCCAAGAGACGGCACGCTACCGTGTGTGTGTGTGTGTGTGTGTGTGTGTGTTGCTGACCTACCTCAGCACTCCCTTGTGCTCCTGGTGCCACACCTGGATCCTCTCCTCCCATTCTTCCTTGTTCAGCTTGTGCTGCTCCAGAACTCTGGTTTTGTCACAGAAAAATCGATGTCATGCATTATATATTAAACACGAAAAAGTATCCCCTCCAGTGTAACCCTACCCCCCCTCCCTATACACACACACCTTTGTGGCAGCAGCTTGTCTCGGGTGAGGTATCCAGAGACGTGGTAGTCCTTCCGGTAGTCTCCATGCTTGGTCTGGACGGCGTAGGAGGCCAGCAGCACTGCCGTCTCGGGGGGGCAGTAGATGTCGTCGTTCAGGATGCCCTCCTTCACCTGGGACAGCAGGGGAAGTGGCTCAAAGACTGTGTGTATGTGTGTGTGTGTGAGAGAGAGAGAGAGAGAGAGAGAGAGAGAGAGAGAGAGAGAGAGAGAGAGAGAGAGAGAGAGAGAGAGAGAGAGAGAGAGAGAGAGAGAGAGAGAGAGAGAGAGAGAGAGAGAGAGAGAGAGAGAGAGAGAGAGAGAGAGAGAGAGAGAGGGAGCGAGAGAGAGACTGTGTGTGTGTGGTGTGTGTGTGTCTGGTTTGACCTGAAGGAAGAAGAGTCGTTGCGTGGCCTCCTGGATTAGCTCTTCTGCAACGTCCTCAGGGTAAAACTTGGCTCTGAACTTGATCAGAAGAGGGCTCTCTCTCCTCACGTCCTGGGCAGTAACCTGGCAACCACCAGCAGAACCACAGGGCAGAGACACTTAGCCATACGAGCTACCATTACTATCATGGTCAACCTATTCAATAGTACAGGTCCATTGCTTCAATGTGGTTTATAATCAAGATAAGTAAATCAAGTAAGACCAAAGGACTTCTCCATGACATGTGTTTCAGTGATGTTTCAGAACATATTATGAACATGAATGGACTGTATCCCCTGTGCTGTATTCACCCTCTTGTTGAGTTTGAGCCAGGTGGAGAAGCCTTTACTGTCCTGGTACTGTAGGCCAAAGAACCAGGTCTCCCTCAGCCCGATAGTCTTCACAATCTAGTCCACATCAAGGACAGCAACAGCAACATAAGTGGTCAACCTCTCTATGTCAAATCATCAGGCTTTACTGGCATGAAAGAACATGAGGATGACTCTGTCCCATGCCATCTATCTGTCTTTCTATGGGTCTTTCAGGTCTCCCTCACCTGGTCAAAGAGCTGCTTTCCGGTGGTGCTGGGTAGGATAGCAAACTCAAGCTCAGCGTCCATGGTGGTGACTCGAACATTAAGCTGTAGGAGGAAACACTGGACATAAACACATGTCCGGGACACAGAATCGGCAGACTCTCCAAGCTAGTCACAAACACACAGTCTGCTTGAAGTTGAGCCCAAAGAAAGCATCCTGATACAACATGAATATATGGTTTTATTGGAGGTAAAAGGCCAATAAATACAACATGTTTCTTACATTTTTTTGTTCAATCATCTGGATCATCCAATCACAAGAGGTTGGAGGGGACTACAATCAAAACACGAAGCGACCGGTAAGGTGATTAGGTAAGATAAACTCGGAACAGGGGATCCTATTCTCAACAAAAGAACACGACAGTCTGACCAGAATGCTATCAGGATTGTTTGAAAAACCCGTATTCACCATCCTTTACAGTAGGCCTTCGATGAGCCACCCAGCCAGCACCTGTGAAAGGTTTGTCTAAGGCCTATATGGATGATGACTATGCAGCCTTGCTCACCAACAGGGATATACATGTTATGAAACTGCACAGATCAGGCAAAGCCAGGGAATGTAGGCCTTGACTTTCTGAGAAGTGGTTGAGGCTATGTACTGTATTGTAAATGTATAAACAATGTGTCACAAAACATGCCAAAACAGACTTCATTTTATATAAAGAACAATGGTTTTGTTCAGCTAGACTGGATGTGCAGGTTCATACTGTAGTCATGAACATAGTGAGGATATACAACCATCACACAACAGTATTCTCAATGTCGCATAAAACCCAACCTAGGCTCCTTTTATGGCACTTTTATTGCATTAATTCTTGTCAATGTATCAATCTGTCTATGTCTAACTATAATGGAGGCTGCATACAATGTTACAATCCAAACCTTTGTAGTCACGCAGTCTGAAGATGGCAGATCTATGTTAAATCCAAAATGATTTATTACTGCAAAGTCAAATCAACCAACATCTTACTACTGTAAGGAGTCTTGCTCCAAAAATCCTAAAGGTTGGGTGACTATGCACAAATCCAAGACCAGTTAGCAAAGAAAGCTGTTTAAAGTAGCCATACCCTACAGTTTACAGTCCCAGTTCTAGCCACAAACTACTATTTAAACCAGATTAAAGTGTTAAAATAATCAATACTCACAGTCGACATTTGTTTGTATTTTATTGGTTATTTCTTCTACAGAGGTCCGCAATAGCCTTCTCTCCACCGGGTCATATGAAAGTGCTTGTGATATTTACTGGGATTAGTGAGAATTATAACGAACCATTGTATTATTCGCAGAGCTCTCTCTTTCTCTCTCTGAGCTAATCCCGAGGCAGCTCCGGAATCTACCGCTGATTAGGCCTCACACTTGACATTAAATCCTTGCTGCAAGAAGTATGCTAAACAATCTAAAAATGTTTCAGTTTTTTTGTATTGTAGCCTGTATCGCTTCATTCACAGTGACAGGTGAATATTGATAAACCATTTAGGTAGCCTATAATGGCTCAGCTCAGTGATCAATAAGACTTCCTTTGGATCCTTAAAAAAAAAAAAAAATATATATATATATATATATATATATATATATATATATATATATATATATCCTGGAGTCTTACAATACTGCTTTTAGAGTTTGTTAGCTTGATTCTGAATTTTAGACTTGTCTGAAAACCCAAATTTAGAGGACAGGCGAGGGGAGAAAATGATGCCGACGACCAACCTGGAATGTAATCTTCCGGGGATGAACAAAGTCATGGTTGTACTTGCTTGTATTACAAACTTTTTTTTTTTACAGTTAGATTTTATTTATAGGGATAAAACATCGGGTTGTAAATGTAAACCGAACGTATTATCTACAGTCAGTTGATTACAGTACACGTAGCCACAGCTTCTCCCTGCGCGTGCGTGCTGTGTGTCATGGTATTGTGTTTTATTAGACTACTCTGGCCTTTCGACTACAGCTAATAATTTGTCTATTGTTGTTAAAAAAACATGGCGGACGAACAAGAAATAATGTGCAAACTAGAAAATATCTTGGAAATACGGTAAGAAACATTCATTTATAAAAAACATCTGTTTGGTAGCTGGATGCTTTAGTTGCGGTAGGTAGCTTTCGAAAAGAGCAAGTGGCTAGTTTAGCCAGCTAGTTTGCAGCAGGCACTGCCACCCGCATTAAGGTTAGCTTCTTGGCTTTGTTATTGAGCTAGCTGGCTATGTGGCGAGATAGCCGCAGGGCTAGAAGCGGGGTCGCTGTTCTATTGTCTCAAAAGACCTGGCAAATTAGCTTGCTATTCAGCCAGCCATACGATGTTCTTTGTGCATATAACTCTAAGCAGCAGGCATGAATTAGCTGTGCATAATCGCCTATACAGATGTTTTCATCAGCTAATGCCAGATGTCTGTGCCTTGACAGACAAGCTGGTTAGCCAGCCAGCTAGTTGTATGATATTGGCAGGTTAATATCTGGACAACGTTGCTGAATGTGGGTTAAACACGCAGAATGAAGGGCTGTGATTCATACTTTCAATGGTTTATAAATAAAGCAGCATCTGCTGCCATACACACAGCTGTGCAATGGCTTCACTTGCCGTGGAAAAATAGAAACATTAAAACCTAATGTGACCATAATATACTCGTAGGTTAATTGTAGGTAAAGCTAAATCAAGAGGCATACTGACAAACGAAATCAATTTTTCAACTTTCAGAGATATGTATATATACATATCTAGGGAGTCAGGTGGCTGAGCGGTTAGGGAGTTGGGCTAGTAATCAGAAGGTTGTCAGTTCGATTCCCGGCTGTGCAAAATGACGTTGTGTCCTTGGGCAAGGCACTTCACCCTACTTGCCTCGGGGGGTATGTCCCTGTACTTACTGTAAGTCGCTCTGGATAAGAGCGTCTGCTAAATGTAAATGTAATATATAAATGTGTGACTCCATTTCCAACCCCCCTCTGGTCTCCAGGAACAAGACCCTCCAGATGCAGAAAATCAAGTCTCGTCTGAAGAGTGAGTTTGAGTCTTTGGAATCGGAGGAGAAACATCTGAAGGAGTACAAGCAGGAGATGGACCTCCTGCTGCAGGAGAAGATGGCCCACGTGGAGGAGCTACGACTCATACACGCTGACATCAATGTGGTATGTGCTGGCTCCTTGTTCTGCTCAGTCAGGGTTTGTTGTGTGGATCTCCAACTGCCATTCCTGTTTAAAATGTAGAATGTGGGTGCTGTGAAGCGGGGAGGTGGGATTCCCCTCCGTTACTTCAGTGTTACACTTCTATCTGTACAGCTTTTTATCATTCAGTAACCTCCCTCGCCAGATGGAAAGCACCATCAAGCAGTCAGAGAATGACCTCAACAAGCTTCTGGAGACTACGCGGCGGCTGCATGACGAATACAAGCCCCTGAAGGAGCATGTGGACGCCCTGAGGATGACCCTGGGTCTGCACCGACTGCCCAACCTCAACGAGGAGGAGGAGAAACTCTCACTGGAGTCAGTACACACGCACATGACACGGCTCGCCTGTATACACGTGAACCCATGTCTTTTTTTTACACACACAGTGAATACAAATGTACAGAAGTACTGCATCTGAAGTAACCTCAGGGGGTTTTGACCATTTGCTAGATTCTTTGCCTGTATTGCAGTTCTGAACCTCATAACTATGATGTGCATATCTATTCTCTTTCATCTCGTTCAGTTACTATAAGAAGCAGGGCCAACCTGGTCTCTCTGTCCCTGGTTTCATTAGTTACTTTGAGAAGCAGAAGGCTGAGTGGCAGAAGGAGCCTCACGAACCTGCCATCCCAGAGTCCCTTGCAGCGGCGGCGGCTGCAGCCCAACAACTCCAGGTCTCTAGGAAACAAGACGCCCGCCAGACGGCCACCTTCAGACAACAGCCACCCCCCATGAAGGTACGTCTGCAGGCACACGCTCACGCTCACCTTTCCATGAGGGTGGTGTTTTAACTTCTCCCCATCCACGATGATACAGACATACATTCTTATATGTTCAAGCAGGTCGAACAATGCATACCCGGTAACCCTTCACAACCAGTGTAACCAATGCAACTGGTTCTGGAATTAAGTGTTTCTGTTCCCTCTCTCTCTGCCCGTCTTCAGGCGTGCCTGTCCTGCCATCAGCAGATTCACCGCAACGCTCCCATCTGCCCCCTGTGCAAGGCCAAGAGCCGCTCCCGCAACCCCAAGAAGCCCAAGAGGAAGCCTGATGAGTAGACACCAGCCCTAGTCGTGGAGGATGTCCCTGAGTACAACGCACTGTGCTCGGCCTGGTCTCAATGCTGTAAACATGCACCCTCTTCCAGCCACTTTCAACTGAGGTAATCTTATGAGGTGGTAGTCAAATAGTCTAACCACATTAGTAAAAATTAAAGAAAAAAAACAAAGATCAAAGTAAGGCTGGAGAGATTGCATTTTATAAGTGTCTGAACAGGCCCTTGTGTATGTGTTGCGCTTCACCCTGTATGTTTCGAATGTGGACTTGGTATGAGTGAAATGGTCCTAGGTCCTTAATGATCCATCCACACTGCAGGGCAGCCAAGTCTTGTGTTCATGTTATTCCCCTCCTTGTTTTGACCAGTGCTTCAGTGTGTTGAAATGTCATTGTCAGAATCCTAGTAGACTCATTAGCCATCCCCAATAATGTAAATGCAATAATAGAAACAAGACAAAAAAAATAAACCTATGAAATAAAATGTTGAATATTAAAATAATATTGCTGTTGTTTTACCTGCCTTAGAAAGTTGCCTTGTACTGTATTTTTCTTTGTATTTAATTTGCAATGCATGCAAATATTTTCCATGGTTGAAACATGAAGACTGTTTTGCGATAATATAAAAGGTGGGTTTATGCTCAAATCCACAACTTTGTTTGTGTGTACTGGGAACATGACAAATGACCAACTAAAGAAGAAATTAGGCGTGTTTGGTTTTAATAGTGTTGTATGTGAATCTTTAATACAAAAATAAATAACTGTTTTTTTTACTACATTGGGAATGTTTTTTTTTAGTATATTTACACAGTTGGAGGGTCTAATTGTTCCTGTGGTTTTGCCAGGGTAACCCCTGATGGCAATAAGCCCCTCTCCTTGGCTTGCAGTTCCTCCCAGATTGTTTGGGGTGCGTCAGAGAGCTTTGGCAGATTCCGTAGGAGCTCTCCCAAGAGGCACACAGTGTCCTGAAACACAGGAAACATATGGACTTAACATCCATGTATAAGAGGGTTATTTCAAAGGAAAAGTGTATTTAAATGTGTTGAAGGCTTACTCTGTTGCAGAGGTGAGTCTGGAGTCTGTCCTCGAGTGTGAGAGAATCCAGTAGAGTCCTCTTCCTCTGTATGAACGTGTCTAGTGCCAGACTAGCCTGCTGCTCCACACACTCACCACATACTGAGGGGTCGTGTATCTCTATGTCTGCTGCCTGTTTAACAAAAGCGCACAAACAAGAATACATTAGTGTCCATGTTTGTTTTGACTCAATACAGAGCAGCAATGACCCTATTAGAAACTTGAGTGTGAACCATCTGAGGGTTAATGTTCACCCGTCCCTTTCTTACCCGTCTCATTTCTTCAGTAAAGCTCTTCAGTTTGAGCATTGAGATGAGCTGCAGGGGGACTGGTCGGGCGACAGGGTCGAACAGAGGGAGTTGGGAGTTCACATCTCTCCTCTTTCCTACTGTAAGCTCTGGAAGGCAAGTCTCATCTCTCTCCAGCCTCGGCTCTCTATGTCTAGTATCACTTCTGTCACTCCGGCTCTTTTTCCTCTTCGGGTGTCCCGAGGAAGCTGTGTGCTTGTGCCTGTGTACCACCGAGACCATTCTGCAGCAATAGGTTTTCAGAGCCTTGCTCTCCCTTACTGGCTCTGAACCGTCACCTGATAAACGGAATGGGAAGATGGCTTTAGCTCAATGAGGTCTACTACATTACTTTGACATGTTATTCATTTAGAAGAACCTTTCATCCAAAATCGACGTTCAAAAAGTGCTTATAGAAAGTATAGCAGAAAATTATAGATCTAAAGTGCATTGTTTTAGCTGGTCAGTGTCAAGGAACTGTCTATACTTTATTTACCAGCCAAACACTACAGCTGCTAATAGTTAGAGCTACTGTAGAGATACTAGTAGCAAACCCTTCGTGTTGTTTGATATCTTTTATTTATCGTCCTATCTTAATGTCTTTCAATAAGACACCTGCTGACAACCAGTCACCACAATGTGCCGTTTATTTTTTTACTTAAATATTGTGCTAAAATGAGCTTACAAAGTTCGCATACTTGCTATCATGCAACTGTGTAGCAACAGCGTTACTGTCTGTGTAGCTAGTATTAACAACGTCGATGACAACTTTACTAGTAGTAGCTAGTGCTAGCTAGCTAGCTAACACGATGGCTAACCTGACCAGTAGCGTAAGCATACCAACATTAATTAAATTAGGAGTAGACTAATATCAAAACAAACCGTGGACGTGCATCGTTGTATGAGTTAGGTGATTCAAGATAACTATTAACTCGTGTGAAAAGCATTAATAACTAGAGCCCGTCTATTAGACATTCTCTGTAATAACTTTAGCTACTGTAGCGTGCCAGCCTACGAACGTACCACAGTGATTTAAGGCAAACAATTAACCCATTAAGGAGTAGCGTCACACATATGTGATTCGGAACATTCCAACCGACTATTTTCCGATAGACAAAAACTATATGACAAACGCTATAATATGGCTTCAAAATTTACAATTAGGAGGCTAACAAGTAACACTAGCAGGTAGTAGCATTGCTACGAGTATTATTCTAGGTTGCTAGGTAACGGAAGCTAACTAAAACTAGCTAGCTTCCGTTTTGGAAAAATAACTCACTCCTTTAAAGGTTAAATACCACCACCTAGCGAGTGGAAGGCTAAATATGTGAATATGGAATGGCAGGCGTAATCTTGTGTTCATTTGAAAAAGTAAAATAAATGTATGCTGCTCAAATCAGTGTTTCTGAAGATTTTTTATTGGCCTACTAAATAAATAATAATGATCAAACCACCTATTTCTTTCTGTGGTCCTGGGGAGGAATTTTATTGTGCCTCAAGTTCAGTTACCCTAAATTCCAGGAATGTGGAACCTCATGGCATCTGAGTAAAGAATGCAATGTGGCAGTCCCTTACACCTACAATGGGATACAGGGCACAGGATACAGCATTGTGGGGGAGAACAGCTGATTTTCTGCCTTTGAGACAGCTGTAGCAGCCAGCCTGTAAGATGGCTGCCCAGTGTGAACTGGACAGTCAGGGTGAAGACATGCCTTTAATACGAAACATGTAGACTAATGATAATAACTTTCAACTTAGTTGAAACAACTAGGAATCCAGAATATGGATCAGTTGAGGAATATAGGAGGATACTATACCATCCAGTTACTATTCTTAAGGACACAGGAGAATAAATCAATACCCACCTATCAGGCACCAACTAGACAGAGTGTCACAAGTCTATCACCTTTCTAATTATAGCCCCCTAGCCTCCCTCAACTCTCCAAGAATGGAAGTTTGGCCAGGTCCATCTGTGGCCTAAAATTAGCACCCCCCCCCCCCCACCACCACCACCAAGGCCCCCTGTCCCTCTCTGCTCTGCTGTGTCAGACAGTGGCACACACACAAACACTGAGTACAGAATTTCAGTCTTTCAGCGACATACACACTCCTCACAATCTCTGCCATTCCTTCACGTGACTGACCAGTTATGAATGTGTTTACTACAAGCATACTGTTCAACAAATTTAGCAAAACATCACCAGTTGCTGACCCATAAAGTGAGGTAAGTGGAAATCTTTGTTAATCTTCCTTGCTGTGTGTCTCTCTGTCTTTGTCTCAGTGTTGGTAGCTACAGTTAAATGTCTTTAGATTTAAATACAGCATTATGTGACCATGGACAATTTTAAAGATATAGTCTATTATCTTTCACCTCACATGCTTGATTTCCCTATATTTGGTATTATATAGGCTGTACTCGGTTTGACCAGTTGTCACAAAATGAAAGACCACAGACATGATGCATTGCTGTGCAGAGCAGTAAACATTTCAATATGTTCTGCTTCTTGAATCATCTCAGTATGTGTGCAATGATAGTATTTAGCATGTATGCCAGTCAAACTGAACCACGCACTATCTCATCTCGTCACGCATGTAAGGCATGTGGCATATCATCATGGATAGCATAAATCCCAACCTTACCTGCCAACCTGTTCTCATTTATGTTTTCTGGCTCGAACCGAAGGTGGAGGCAGTCTGATTGGACTGTACCAGTTCCCTATCTCCAGCATGGTACAGGAGGAGAGCCCAGTCAACATGAGTTTGATGGACATCTCCAAGATTTTCTCGCTGCTCCAGCCCAAGGAGGGCGACGAGGAGGAGAGGGAGCAGTGCCAATCCCTCAACCAGGCGGTCAGCGCCGATGACGTGGCCCAGCTGTCTGAGCTCCTCTCCCAGGATAGCTACCGCAGGTGCATCAACTCCCGCAGTGGCTGGGGGGTTCCAGTCACCCCCCTGCGCACGGCTGCCGCGCACGGACACCTGCGCTCTCTGGAGCTCCTATTGGAGCACGGGGCGGAGGTAAGATAAAGGATTGGCTGGCTGCGCGAGCTTGCTGATGTTGTCTGTTGATTGGAGAATGTGGATTTATGTAGCCAGAGGTTGGGACAATTTGAAATGAGATAGTGCAACCTACAACCTCGATTTGTAATCAGCCCGGTTAAGATTACCCCACCGAGCTAAAGATGGATGCTTTGTCTCACCTTATCTGTGTTTGTCTCAGCTTATCTGTATCTCTGTGTGTGTCTAAATGTGTCTGAGTCGATCTGTATGTGTGTGTTTATGTACTCACAGGTGGACAGCCTGGACGTAAAGGCCCAGACCCCTCTCTTCACAGCTGTCAGTGGTAAACACCTGGACTGTGTGGTAGCGCTGCTGAAAGCAGGCGCCGACCCTAACGGCAGCCAGTACAACAACTGCTCCCCGGTGCTGACCGCCGCCCGCGAGGGGGACGTGGACATCCTCCGGGAGCTCCTCCTGTTTGGCGCCGAGGTGGATGTCCGGCCCAAAATCCCCGAGTGGGCTACCAACGCTACGGCGTGCCGAGGACCCCTGTACATCTCAGCCGTGTACGGCCACCTGGACTGCTTCAAGCTGCTGCTCCTCCATGGAGCCAACCCCAACTACAACTGCACCGAGGACAAGATGCTGGCTAGGGTCAAGCAGCCCAAGACGGTGCTGGAGATGTGCCTGCGCTACGGTTGCGGCCTGGAGTACACACAGCTGCTGATTGACTTTGGGGCGGACATGTACCTGCCCACTCTGATCGTAGACAAGACCACCATGCAGAATGAAGCGCTGGTGCTACTGCTGAAGGAGAGAGGTGAGGCCTGCTTTGACGTTGGAGGCATACCGAGAGGACTGCCCATCTCTCATCAGTTCTCCTCCTGCCTGAAGAGGTCTCCTTATGGTGGATGTGGGAGGGGGGGTTATCACAGGAACTCCTTTAACACAACTGCAAAACCCTGCACCCACAAACCTAATAGTCCTAATAGTATTTTGGAGGCTACAGCCAAGGAACATATTTGGACATTAATATTGGTTCATACTATTCCATGTAAGTAGATGTCAACACAACGTTTTAGCAATTTAAATAAATCATACAAATAAATCTCTCCTTTTCCTTTCCAGTTTGTCCTAAAACCCTGATGTCCCAGACGAGACTCGCCACCCGAAGATTCCTTCCCATGGTCAACAAAGCAGCTGCTATCGACAGCATGGACATTCCTCATATCTTGAGGAACTACCTCAAACATGTCACCTGACCTCTAGTCTCTGTCTAGTAATGATATTCAGATATGTACTGCAATTGTCACAAAAAGCTGAAATAGCCTCCTACTCTCCAACCCTTTTATCTTTTCATAAATTGCACATATGGCTGTATTGGTTCCAACATTTTGACTGGGTCATTTCCTTTATAATGGTGCAAAGATGAAAGAAATGTACCCTTACTGAGGAGGATTGTGACATGCTAAATCAGGAGGAGAATCCGAAGGAACAGAGGATAGAAGACTTGAACTAATGTGTGCCTAACCTTGTAGTAAAACATCTTATTTTGTACAGAATTCAGATGTTACAAGTGACATTTTTAAATGTGTCTTTATTGAAGATTATGGTTGAGTGTGTTTGTCATTAGATGTAGGTGTTTCTTAAAATGCACAAGTATATTAAATATAAAACAGTTCATAGATACACTCTCTTTCTTTCTAGTCAGCACTGTCCTCTATTAAAGAAGGACTGAGTTGGAGTTAAAATACCACTCAATAATACTTGGTGTGCAAGCTTTGCAAACAATGGTTAATCTGAAATACTCCCCTCTATTATACAGAAAGATATACTCTGTCTCCATCTGCATTGCCATGAGCCACCACTAGATGGAAGCCTAGCACTGCACATTCTTTGGGCTTAATGTTTACACCCGTGTGATCATGCCAACATTCCCCACAGTAGGTACTTTATCACTCATCACTGTAATGGCTTGGCTATTACAATCAGGATGTGCATTTACCTCAACTGGGGTGTGATTTTACCTCAACAGTCTCAAGTAGGTTGCCAATAGGTGGTACTGTTTATACCAATCTGCAGACAAAAGGTTTAACCTGTCTGGCAACCACCAGGTACAATATCTTGATTGAACTCACTCTCTTAAACCAGTTTTGAACAACAGAACAATGGATGTAATTGATACAATGAGAGACTGAATGCATAAAAACAGCTTTCGCAGCAAAAAAGCTGTGAGCTGTTCAAACATGGGTGGAAAACGAGAACTCTGAAAGAGATCTCGATGAGGTTGCACTCCAATCCAGGTCCTATCATTTTACAGTGCATACCTTTCTACAGTGCTCGTTTTCCCTCTTTCTGTCTCTCTCTCCCCCCCTCCCCCTTAATTTCTTTATTTCCCTCTCTCCCATGTCTGTGTGTGTCTTAGATCTCACTGACTTGAAACAGACTCGCCGCCGTGGATATGAAAACATGATGTACTAACGGATAAATACACTTTAATATGGCTAGCTGGGGATACATGTACATCCGACTCATCAGTTATTCATTATAGCCACTTGGAGAACACAGTTTGTTTGCTTGTATCGAACAGCGTGTTGCACCATGCTGGTGTTTTGGGGTACATTACATTTCAACGAGTTACAACGTTTTAATCCAGAGAATGACTTTTGTCTCATGTATAACTGACACCATCGGCCCTGTTTGAATTTGACAGAAGCGGCCTACCTCCCCCCATAGGTGCACCCATCTGCTGCTTTTGAGTTTTAACCAATCTAGTCATGTCAGACCAGATATTTCTTAAAGGAAGGAAAGCTGCAGTAGAGAATCTGAAAGTAGTCCCACTCCCCCTTGCAGCTGTGAGGGAACATTAAAACAAAGGATATACACAAAAACACAGGATATGATGTCACAAAACAGGAAGTCCTGTATGTCCCAGCTGACATCACAACACTGTCTGGGACACAGTTCAGTAGTTAGAGGATTTTTATTTCCAAACAAAAGTACAGTTATAATAGATAAGCTTAATTATAATTTTACATCAAATAACAACATATTCCCAGTGCTTCTGATTACATTTAAACATATTACTGTTTCAACAGTACGTACAATTCCACGCCCGCATTCACAGTTTCTGGATTTGAATAGGCATTTTTCTTTACTTTTATGACAAAAAAATAAATAAATGACCCAAAGGCCAACAATAATTTAAAAAAAATGCCACTACTGTCCGTATACTATTGATGTTTCAAAGAGACAGGTAAAATAGTGAGACGTTGCTCTGTGGTGTTACGACTAGAACCCCCCCCACCCCTGCCCCCCAGATAAATGGTTAAACACAATGGAACTAAATAACCATCCAAAAGACAGGCCTCTTTCTGGACTGATTTTTTGACCTGGAATCCACTTCAAATGTTTTGGGTGAATCCACTGTACCCTAGCTGTTCAAATAAACAAAGGAGAAACGCTTTAACAACTACGGAAGAAGACTATGTTTCCTAACCTTATCACTTAATATATTGTCTAAATAATGTCATACTGGATATGTGTCACTGTTTACAAGAGCTAAATGCTGTGCTATTACTTACTGTAGACACTGATCTGATCCCAGAATATGTCCAGCAAATTGCTCAGCGTGGAGGTGGACACTGGCACTATGTGCAGGTGGATACTGGTGAAGGTGATCCCTAGGTGCAAAAGACTGAAAGAAAAAGGCTTCACATTCTCAAACCGCCTGGACAACACACTTTAGCGTTTCCTTGGTTTGACAACCACTTACACCATGAAGCAGAGTTAACAATGTGACAGTAGTATAGAAGTTGAGGGGTTTGTTGTGAGTTAAATTAGGGGTACTAAATACACACAAAAGTGTACATCAAAACAGATAAGGGTTATGTCTTATAATGTAGCCTAATACACACATGATAATATCAGCATAATGTACAGAATACTGAATCTCATAAATACTGTCGCTAATTGGGAAAATAAATAAACAGTTCCAAAGCATTGCAAGATAAATAATCCGTTACTGTGTGATAATGTGCTTTACTGACACGATACTGTAAAGGACTGATTGAGATTATGTCCAATTTATATATAGCTCCCTCTAAGAGCTTTTCTCATTAGCTTAGTTCTTCTGCTGCGACAATAAATCTTTGCAAACACGTACAGTAGCCTACACCACCACCCTCAGTTGTTTGCCTGCCTGTTGCCATAGAAAAATGACCCGTTTTACCTCGAATATGTAGGAGGAGCGGCACTTTCCACAAATAACCAGAAGTAAGCATATGGCAAAGTGGGCTGTTGTTTCATTAAAAGCACAGTTATGGCAATTTTTCTCAACCACAAATCAGCAATCAATACGTTGATATGTTCAAGGTTTCGTTCTGAACTAACTTCAAATCATTTTTCCCGGACTGGTGTCTAAGAGAGGAGCATATGATATGAGCTTAATGTCACCTATCTTCCACAGAGAATGTGTTCCGATATTTCGATAATGTGTGTAGAAATGAATGTCAGGAACAGGGGACCAGTTAACTGAGAGTAATGTGAGAGTAAAGGAGAGTTTGTAATATAAAATGGAAGGTTCCGGATGGTGTCTAGCAAACAAAGTCTATCATCGTCTCATGCAAAATACTGGATGCGGTGAACATGCTTTACCAGGCAATGCGGCCTAGAGCTTACTTGAGCGGAAACTACGCTAGTCTCAAACGTAACCACCAATGTTCAAATATGATATCTGTCGTTTATACATTTTGTACATTTAGTTACATTGTTCCTTTTAGCGAGCTCACTGTGTCACATGATTAATGATCACCTGAACAAAAAGAAGAAAAAGTGCTGGCAGGCCTTTTATAGGCTACAAACTATTTTTACCCTTGAGTACTTCTGTCAGTGTCATATCATCTGGGAGACAAAGTACATTTAATTAAATTGTATTTAAATGTACACATTCCCCTCAGTTTGAATGAGTGGAAATCATTCCCAAAATAAACCAAATCAAATGCGTGTTTATGTTCAACTGCAGCGCATGGGAGGGTCAGAGTTCCAGTTAGTCACAGTATTCTCTCTCTCTGTCTCTCTCTGTGTCTCGTCTAGTGTGAGTGCCTCTCGGGCTCCCCAGAGTGCTGTGTTCCCAGAGAGACGGAGAGAGAGAGCAACGCGTCACACTGAGGGGGAAAGACATGACTAATTCATATCTGACTGTGAAATTGAATAGATAATCACTAGTGGAATGCTGGAAGGCACTGTTGGATAACATCTCTGTTCTCTGCAGTGTAACAGGGGCAAAGGGGGGGGGGGGGGGTATGTAGGTGTGTATGTGTGTATATTGAGGATAACAACCGAGCTGGACCTGAGGTTATCGAAGCCTGGAAGCCAAAGCTACACTTATTTGTTCCTGTTGAAAGACCGGCACAGTGCCAGCCTGTGCCATGCTGTGCCAGGCTCAAGGGTTATCATACACAATCATAACCACATCAGTGCCACTTTTAGAAGACACTCAAAACCACATCACCTGTGTTTCAACTGGTCTTTACTTGAAATAAAACAACATAAATTACACACCATTACAAAGAAAAAAAAATCTATGTTCTTTTTTTCCAATAAAATAGTGCCTATAAGAAGGCAAACAAATATGACATAGAACTATATATTTGTTTTATATATCACTCTGTAGTGAGTACTGTAAATATATAATGATATATCACATCGCACAAAGTTGTCATACTGATCGATCAAATGATGATAACAATGATGGTGATATCATTACAAAATACTTCTGTATCTGTCGGTCAAACAATGAATATTTTTAAATAGATGAACAAGATGGACATTTCAACTGTGGAAAGAATACACCCAGCAACAATGTACAGTATGTGTGTGTAGACACCTGCAGATATGATGGCGCTTTCTCCACCACTGGGACGGACACCTCATTATAGCGGTGCTCCGCCATGATACTCCCCTATTCCTGACTGATATCTTTAAGATTTTCGGAGTACTCTGAAAAATAATCATTAGATTTACACAAAGACCCATGCACAGTTAGAATTCCATTGGGTTCCCGTCAAAATAATAAAAGAACTTCTTGATACCTGCTAAAAAAGGGAATTTGGGTTGAGGTGAGGGAGAGGACATGTTTTGGTATGTTGCTACTCTCTGACATGTTGTGACATGGATTCACCTGATCTCTGTGGTATGCTTAGCAGATACCATCTACTCTTCATGGAAGCCAAATATCACAGTCATGTTGATGCAGGATCTTGCCTCTCTCATGCTTTGAAAATTAATGTGCAACATTCATCAGAAGGTTGATTTGTGGGCTGTGCTTTTTGGTATTTTCCTGTAAATATCCATCACATGAATATGATGATTATGCTTATAGCCTGACTAAAATCCGAGCATGTCCGAAACTCCCCATAGGCTGTTCTCTGTTTAAACAGCCAATGAGAAATAATCCCTGGGGAAAAGGGGAGGTCTCAGGTAAAAGGGGGAGGTATATCAAATACATGTTTTTACTGACTCGAGAGTTCCTCTACAGTCGAACATGCAGAGGCCCTCAAGTGAATACCCTGTAAAATCCTGTCTGCTATGTGGATGCCAATGATGTGAATGTTCTATTTGACGGTGCCCATTATTGATTGGCTCCCTGACCCATCATATCACAACCAATTGCAGACTTCCAAGTGAATGACGCTCCTCATGCGAAAGAAATAAAAGCACACACACTGAGACAGGCACGAGAGGTGGAGGGAGGGATGGAGAGAGGGGATGGAGAGAGGGAGGGGAGAGGAAGACAGAGAACACAAAAGTAGTGGGCTGGAGGGCAGAGAGGAGTATGCTAAGGAGAGAAAAGAAAGAGAGACCAAAGGATTAGGGAGGTGAGAGAAAGAAAGGATTGGGGGAAGAACAGAGAGAGGATGATTAGCAGAAGAAAGAGAAAGACACAGTGTTCATGTAAAAAGTTTGGACTTTGATCACAGCTTGACTCTAAAACAATGGTGATTCTGACAGCAAGGACTTGATATAAGCTACAGAAGAAGCCTGTCAGATGTAAAGTCTCCCTCAAGACACACTCACACGCACACATGGCCAACACTCACCTACCCTTCAACTCAAAAGCTTTCATCTCCATGCACTATCAAACTTGGAGAAGTCAGTTCTGGCAAGGGAAAAACAGTGGTAAACATTTACTTGAAAATGATGATAATAAAAAAAACAAACAAGCAAGGCCGACGGGACATTCAGACTGCTTGGTTGGTTGTTCGGTGCCGTTTCCAGGGGTGGAGCTAGGTGACGGTGGTCTCACCAGAAGTAGCATGGTAACTAAGAACATTAACATACAGGTAAGAGAGAGAGTTATAATCCAAGTCTTCAGTCCTTGGGGCATCAGTCAAATCAAATCACCCTTGACAATATTGGCCGTTACTTCCGTTCCTTCAAAGTCTATTTCATTTCTTCTTCTTTTTTTGACGGAACGTAATCTGACCGACATTTTAGTGCTTCTAGGAAGGAATAAAAGAGCCAGTTCTTCTGAGAGAGTTTGTGAGGCTCTATTTCTTAAATGGTGCTAATCTACTAAAATTCTGCCAGAATGGACCCTGGCCTCTTTTGGATTGACTGAATTCAAAAGCCTCTGCTTGTGCCAAGTCCTCCGGTACCTCATACTGTCCGGGGCCCAGGGGGTCCTGGGGGGGCGGGTATGAGGGGGGTGCGCTCCTGTTTACACCTGGTGGGCAAGTGCAGAGGGGGGGATAGGCAGGTGTGGGGGGGGCAGTTGCAGAGAGGCATCAGGGAGGGAGGATGCAAGGCACAAAGCAGAGGGGAATAGATTGGATAGCAAAGAGAAAAGGTCATCAGTAAAGGTGCCTAATTATAAACAACACCACAACATATATCCATGCATTCCCCCCTCCCCTCCCCGCTCCCCCCTCCCCTCCCTCACAGTCGCATACGCATTGCAATACTGAATCTTTGACTGCATGATCTTTCTTGCATATGAGACCACAAGATACATGATTCTAGAATCTAGATCATAGGATGATGCTAGACAATGGATATGGTGGGGGATGTACAACTCTAGAATGACACAAGGGAGTCAAAAAATGCTATTCCAACAAACCTCCAAGTCCGACAAAGAAGACCACCAGAGATAACACTCATTCCGTACAGATATGAAAGCAAGCATTTTTCATAACAGAGAATTATTGTTATTCTGGCTTTGCGGACCGGAGGTCAGATTGATTAGCAGCCTACTCACTACGGAACACGGAGAGGGATCAAAAATCTACCAAAAAGCTGCTATGCATTGAACTAGTTAACTCTAGCATCACAACTACACTACTGCCAATAGCAACTACAGATAATCAATAGTAGAAGATGGGAAAATAAATTGAAAAGCTGCCATGGCATCTTAGAGTGTGGATTTTGTTTAGCCATAAATACATTTTATTGTGTTTATTTTTAGAAAATGTATTTATTTCTGTAAATCTATAATACTGCTAATATCCTGTGTTTTAAATAGAAGAAGAATTAACTGTAGGCAACTGTATGCCCCAATTCCTTTGATAGTTTCTACAGTATAGCTCACATTGTTTAGCAGTTGCCATGGCATCTTGTTGCATTAACGCTTTATAAAACTCTAATGAATATACCTTAATCATTTTCAAACCATGTCCATACAACATGGCCCTCTTTCTCAAGATGATATCTATAAATGAATCTGAAATTCAAGAAAGTACTTCACCTTGTGCCAGGTATATACACATACAGCACTTTAAAACATACACACACAGACACAAAGCACAGACAAACAACTCGAAAAATGGGCCCATCCCAACATTAGAACAACAGAGTTGTTAGGTTAGTCGTATGGTGGTCCTCATGCTCAGTGTGTACCATAACGGTATAAACAACATCAACATGTAAAAAATAGTGAAACATCCCAAAACATCCATCTGTTGTGAGTCTCCATAGCTGACAGTATCAACCTCCATGCAAACAGCCCTCTGTCTTTTCGTTGATGTTCAAATGTGGTTGGAATTACAGATTGTTCTGTGGTGTACAGTAATACGTGTATATGTCACAATTTGCTTAATGTAAACAGTACTGGAGACGCTCGTAATTCGTTTCGATACCTCAATTGTTCTCAAGCTAGTTTATTTTGTAGCATTGTAATGTTCCAAATGTAGGCTATTTTCCTTGCTAACGTCACATAAGGTTTCCTAAAAGGGGAAGCTGGGTTGACAGGGAGCTAAGAATAAACTGATACACAATTATTTACCTTTAAGAAGTTGTCATTTTTCATTTAAAACAGAGGCATCTCCAAAATTACAAGTGTCCCAAATGATGTAAACCTTCTACAGAAGTGACAAGACACGCATTAATGTGCGTGTGTGTGTTAGTGAGGTGCATTATGAATGAACAGCAATGAAAAGACAGACGGCTCAGAGAGGAGAAGAAAAGGAAAATCACCTGATATCTCCGTGTTGCCTCACCTTTCTGTTTGGTCACCTTTCTCACCGTCAGGGCTGCCTGACGCTTCTGGTACTCAGAGATCTCAAAACCTGAGGACACACACACACACACTTGCAATTGGATGCAGTTGCTGGTGTGTCCAGGACTGTGTTGTTGTGTTGCCCGCTAGCCCTTTAGTCAGCAAGGTGGAATGACATTCACAACTCATGTTATTTATGACTGAGAGGCATACAATAGTGTGTGTGTGTGCCTTTGGGACAAACCAAGATGTACCAGAGATGACAAGTGTGTGTCTATGTGTGTGTCTGTGTGTGTGTCTGTGTGTGTGTCTGTGTGTGTGTGTCTGTGTGTGTGTGTGTGTCTATGTGTGTGTCTATGTGTGTGTCTATGTGTGTGTCTGTGTGTGTGTCTATGTGTGTGTCTATGTGTGTGTCTATGTGTGTGTCTATGTGTGTGTCTGTGTCTAACCAATTTTCTCGTCTTCCTGCACCATCTTTCTCTCCTCGTGGAAGGCCCTGAGCCAGCGGATCTTCTCCTCCAGCTTCTTGGCCAGAAAGATGTGGATCTCCTCGCTGTCCTTGTTGCACAGCTTGAAGGCATTCTTCACGCTCACGTTGAAGTCGTCGTCACGCCCGTCTGTGGCGTCCCGGACCTCGTAGCGGTCCATGTCGATGCGGCCCTTATAGTACAGGATATCCCGGCGAATCAGGTCCTGGAGTGAGCAAGGGAAAGAAAGAGGGAGAGAAATGAGAATGAGAGTGGGTGCTCTTAGAGAGTGTGTGTGTGTGTGTTAAATCTACAGGAGGTGTCAGCTTGAGGGTATCTTCCACTCCTTATTGCGCTGATGGAGACTGGCTTATGCAACCCTTCTCCATCTGGAGATGCTATGACTAGTCCGTTATAGACACCAGATTCAAGTGGTATTTTCAATAGTAGATTCAAATACTATGGTCTTTTGCTTTACTCTGCCTGCAGTACCAGGTGAATTAAATTCAAATGTTTGCCCTGATAAGAATTTCAGTCATGAAATTTAAAAAGATTTGAACCGAGGATTGAGGCCACACAGAACAGAATCACAAGTGACAGCTTGGCTTGAATAGAGTCTATTTTCAGGCACAAAAACCATGAAATCAATATCGAAGCCCCACAAACTGTACACAAATAACTAGATTTAGATGCAACAGTGTGTGTTGACAGTTCATTGCGCAGGGAAGGCAACAGCACATTAGAAAAAACAAACAGACAATTGGTCTATTGGTCCCCAGAGATAGCTTGACGCACAGGTACAGCCCCCTGGCAGGACACAGTTGTTGTAAAGCCTTGGGCCCCGCTCCAACTCCTACGCAACTAAAAACTGAGAGCCAAAAATAGAACCCTGGAGTTTGGTCCATCCAGTCACTGGTGCGGTCCTCAGGGGGACTGAACCTTCAACCTCATTGTCTGGGTAAACGCTTAACCACCAGGCCGCCTACACAGCGCCGCGCGGACGTTGACGTTGACTGTTAAGACTGCAGTCAGGGAGCAGAACCCTGGAACTAAGCTCTCCTCCACTTTTAATGAGAATTAGAGAGAAACGCTGAGAATCCCAACAAACTGCTAATGAGCGTGCCCAGATGAGATCGCTGTCTCCGTGCCGAAAAGGCGGAGATGTGAGGAGGGAAGGAGGAGGAAGGAAGAAAGACAACATGCAACACGCTACTAACACGCCCTGAGGGCTGGCATTACACATGTTATGTCAGGGTGGGGGTTTTGGAGGGGGAATGGGGGGGAGAGGAACTGTACTGAAGTGTGTCCTGCAGCCACTCACCCCATAAGAGAGCAGGCATGCCATGGGGAAGCAAGGCTCAAGACATAGTACCACACATACGCACGCACAAACACACAAGAACATACACACAACTGAGCATGCACACGCACTTACAAGATGGTGAGGGAGATAACAAGGAAAAGTATGTATGGAGGGGGATTGTGTGTGTGTATGTGTGTGTGTGCATGCATGCATGCATGCAAAGGAGAGGGGGTGGAGCAAAGGGGGAAGAGTATATGTTGGAGTATCCAAACATTTAGTACTATATTTATCAGTACATATACATTTATTATTATATGTGCATGTGTATATGAGAGAGTGTGTTCGTGTATAGTAAATGTCCGCATAGCGAATGAATATGTGTGTGTGTGATAACAAGTGTAGAACCCTGTGGTAATCTCCATCTTACAGGCAATCATGAGCTTGTACAATACCACAATGTTCTTGTGTGACAGCTAGTGTGTGTTCAGCTAGGCACTCTGGGATCAACAGGGAAGGTCTGACCATTCAGTATGTATGGGCTTCACATCCCAGGAGATACTAGATGCTCAAAAGCACTTCTCACCAGCACGGAACATTTCTCACCTAGGGGGCACTTTTTAAATCAGGGAACGTCAGCATGCAAGCTTGTTTTTTTTTTAGAAAGCACCACTTGAAAGAGGAGATATTTTAGAGCGGAGAAGAGGATTGTGAAAGGGAAAATCATGTGAGAGAGAGAGAAAGTGAGAGAGAGACAGAGATATATATAGTGAGTGGGGACTGAGTTAGACATGCAGTGAGAGAAAGAGGGAGAGAGTGTGTGAGGGAAAGAGAAAGAGTGAGAGAGTGTGTGAGGGAAAGAGAAAGAGTGAGAGAGTGTGTGAGGGAAAGAGGAAGAGAGAGAAAGAAAGAGAGGCATCCCGAAACAAACCGACAGAGGCGAGAGAAGGAAAGAAAGAGAGAGATATCAAGAGATAGATAGAGTGAGAGAGAGAGAGAGACAGAGAGAGAGAGAGAGAGAGAGAGAGAGAGAGAGAGAGAGAGAGAGAGAGAGAGAGAGAGAGAGAGAGAGAGAGAGAGAGAGAGAGAGAGAGATAGAGATGGGGAGAGAGGGGGGTTGTGCACCTTCTTGCAGAGGACCAGCTGGTGGTCGAAGAGGAAGAAGACTCTCTGCTGGCTGCGTCCATACGGCTGGTAGATCCATGACATCTCCCCGGTATAGATCAGCTCTGAGCTCCGGTCCAGGATGTCCTCACCCTGGACACATGCACACAAATACACATGCACACAGACACACACCCAAGCACACACACAGATGACGGAAGCACTTCAACATAATATAACAACTTTGTGCATTTTATTTAGGATATTCTTATGTGTGTTCGAGCAACGACTAATTATTTCTAATGTAATTTGCAGTGCTAACAATGCTAGCAACACGTCTCCATAATCCAAATGCTAACATTATTATTGACATTTGTGTGACCTGTCCCTTTTGATTTCTATACTGCGTAATTCCAACTAGTCCAAACTTGAGTAGCCCCACCCTACTAGTGGGGTGGGGCTGGTAGGGTGGGGCTACTCAAGTTTAGTTTAGGGCTACTGGTTGTACCTCCCAGTCCAGAACAGAGGCCTGCCATTGGGCAATCTTGTCTATGTTCTCCAGCCTCCTCTTCCTCTCATTGATTTGCTGAGTGACGTTCCGCATCACCGCCAGAGCTGCCGCCACATAGCGATAGTCACTATGGAGACAGGACATGAGTTATTACCGGGAAATGAGCGAATGTTACATCAAAGAGCCAGTAAATCTGCTACACAGGACTATAAAACACACCAGAACATCAGCTGCCACAGCATCGCCTGAGATAGAGCAATTATCTGGATTAAATGAAATTTAGAGGTAAAACTAACTGTTTACAAGTTAACTGAGCCTGTAAACGCTGTCAGGCTAGGACATGCCTGGTATACTGTCCTGGGGTAGGGGCCTGACGAGAGCAGATGATGTGTGTGTGTGTGTGTGTGCGTGAAGGCAGAATTCTATAGCTGGCAGCCAGTCGATACCTCACAGACACACACACACAGACAAACTGGCACAGGAAGCTGGCATCTATCCCTCTCTGGCTGTGAAAGTGTGATTTGTGAATGACCTGGAGCTTGATTAGACAAACACATTGACTAACAAGAGATGAAAAACCTAGGATGGTTGTGTGTGTATGTGTGTGTGTATGTGTGTGTGTGTGTGTGTGTGTGTGTATGTGTGTGTGTGTGTGCGTGTGTGTGTGTGCGTGGGCGCATGTCTCCTACCTGTGCTCTTGTGCTGTGTATTTGAGCAGTTCGGCCAGCTGCAGAGGGTACTTGCAGATCTTCTGGACGGGCGTGAGCAGGAAGCCGTCGATGGCGATGTCGATCATCTGCTGGAGGAGACGGCACGCCTCGAAGAAGTGCTGGTACCTGCCGTCCCTCATCAGCTTGCTCAGCTCCATGCAGGCGTCCAGGTGGTTGTTACAGTACTCCGAGTAGATCCAGAACCCGTCTTGCTGTAAGGCACACACATGGGAGTTTGGAACAGTACAGACAGGCAGACAGACAAGCAGGCAGGAAAACCCAAAACAGTGACAGTGTTTCCCCTAGGTTTACAGCTTTGGGGGGAGGGGGGGGGGGACGACGACATGGTAGAGACATGTAGAGACAGAAATGACATGCCGTCGTGTAAATAAGATAAATAACATAAGGCCATTTAGTTTGTGTAATAGACCTGTTTTATAGGAAAGGTAACCTTAAATGACTTATTTTGTGATCTGGTGCTAAATTAAAAAATTAACTTGACCTTCCAGGGGGGTCGGGGGGTGCCATTGGTGGGGGCGGGGAGCCCCCCTAATATAATGGTAGGGGAAACACTGAGTGAAGAGGATATGAAATGAGATTCAGCCTCTTGTAGAAGTAGGTCAAGGCATTTGTCATGGCATTTCTTTCACTGCCAAATATAAGCTTTGTGATTCAGGGTTGAAGTCATTCAACCATTTAAAAATCATGGAGCAGAACAAAAATTGAGGAGACATTCTTCATTTAAACAAAACAACACAAAACACTTTCTCTACACTCCCTCAACCATCTCCACAGCATGATTCATCCCTGTTTCCGAGTTGCCATTGTTCTAGAAAGCGGGGGTTCTAACAATCTATCTAACAATGTAGCTGTGATGCTGCTGCTCTGCACGTGTTCTCAGTGTACTTCACGTGCTGCTGGAATCAGGGTTTGAAATAGCTCACATGCTCTAGGATACTGGGTTCTAAATACCTTGTTTTCCAAGAATCAGGTTTATAAATACCTCATGTGTTCTACGACACAGGGTTCTAGATACCTGACGTGTTCTACATCAAAGGGTTCTAAATAGCTTACATGCTCTATAGGACAATGTATAGGACCCATGTCCTAGGTCACATGGTTCTATCTACTGTACATAACGTGTTCAAGGAAACAGGGTCCCATAATTAACTTGTTTTAGAAAAAATGGTTTGGTTTACCTAACTTGTTCTAGAAAACCAGGTTCTATACGTCCCGTTCTTGTGTTGTGACTCACGTGTTCTAGGAAGCAGGGTCCTATCTCAGAGAGGTGGGGATCCTCTGTGTTGTACTGTTTCTCCAGGTCTCTCACAAAGCCCATCTGGAAGCGGTAGATGTCCTCAATGTTCCCAAAGATCACTTTGAGCTGGTCATCGTTGAACATGTCCACCCTCTTCCTACACTGGCGCAAGTAGCCCTGAGAGACAAGGTCCAGCACAGTGAGAGGAAGACAGTGTGTGTGTGTGTGTGTGTGTGTGTGTGTGTGGTGGTGTGTCCTGTACTCTTCTGTCCTTCAAGTGTTTGATGTAGTGGCCCTCTGTGCTCAAGATCATGATTGAAGAGTGTGTATGAGACAGTATATTAGTGAGACAAAGTGTGTGAGAGTGTGTGTGTGTTCCATACTTCGCAGATGTCCTTCAGGTGTTTGATGTAGTGCCTCTCAGTGCTCATAATCTCGTTGATGACATTGGCCCTCATCTGGTCTCGGTTTTGCAAGGGCGAGCCCAGACACAGGCAGTCATTGGTTGGGTCCAGGTGGCCATTCTGAACCTCACTGGTCCCCTCGGCTGGCTCCACCCCTCCATCCTCCTGGTTGACCCACAGCTGAGGAAAGCAACACACACACACAGAGAGACCACACACACAGACACATGAGTGAGGGAAGCACCCCTAAAGCCACAAATCCACACATACCTGACCTGAGGTAATTGACACTCACATTTTGATTTATACTGCACACAAAAACATTTGAAGCAATAGATGTCAAAGTGTCAGTGGTCCACAGCAAATCTGTACTATCCTTTTTTAATATATTTTCAGGACCTCCCCCCCTCCCCCCCTACCCGAACACGCACACACACTCACACACTCACACACACAATGTTCTTTGATCCAGGGAGTAGGTAAGGGACACACTGCCAACCAGCTATCCAGTGTTCAGAGGGCACTGCCAGGGACAGATGCCAAGGGAGAATGTCCAAATCCTGTCCAAGCTGTGCTCAGAGAGCCTTGTACACACACACATTCACACTTTCACTCACTCACTCACTCACTCACATACACCCTCATCCCCCACTCTCTCTCAGACTAGGGCCAAGCGAGCGTTGTTCCGATGCCCAGCACTGCAGACACCTGATGACACACAGTTTGCCAGGAGAACATCAAAGAGCCGGCGGGTAGAATGCCAAACACAAGATGAGATGTGGCTTCACAGACAAGCAGAGGCGGTGGGAAGGTACTGTCGCTGACGAGGACCTGGCTAGCCCCCTACACACCACACACTACATTCTACACGGGAATCAGAGTCAATAGTAAAAGATGAGTACAGTCGAAAGAAAGTAGGTACTGAGAAGCCCACAGGGGAGTTACATTTTGTATAAAAAAATGTGTCTATCCCTCAGAATGGTTATGTTATCCCCATGAATCTTAATTGCACTCAGGAGACGATCAGTCTATCAAATTGAAATCTGGATCTGGTCTGATCTGGTGTCTGACTTTACTTTTGACTCGTATTGGTCTGACCTGGAGGATGATGTGTGTGTGGGGGGTGTGGGGGTCATGGAGGTCATGGTGAATGTTATGATGAGTGTATGCGTGTGGTGTTGTCAGAGGTGATGGTGGGAAGGGGGAGGGGGGGGGGCACGTTGCGTAGACAGACTGAGCGGGTGGGGAGGAGACTGGGGGGGGGGACTGGATGGGTTGGAGTGATGAGGCTGGGGGTGGGGGGGGAACGCACCTTTGACGTGGTGTTTTGGCACCGTGGAGTTGCTATGGGGTTGATATAGAAAACCTGTTTTGTTTGGGGCGGAGGAGGGTGGGCTTCCACCTTGGGGGGAGAGAATGACAGAAACACACTTTTGGTTGACTGGCAGCCTGTCGGTCCGTCCGTCGCTCTGGGGCGCTCTGGGGCGCTCTGGGGCGCTCTGGTTGGCATGGAGGGGTGGGGTGGGGCATGGGGGACTCAGGAGAGTTTGCACCGTTGTGTGTGTGTGTGCGTGTGTGTGCATGTGTGTGTAATATATTTACACACACACACATTAAATATATATTTAATATATTTTGAGGAAAACAACTTTCTTGCTGGCTATTGGTCCTTTTAATCATGGGGTCGGGAACAGTATGGTTGACGTGGGAGGAGTTAAAGCTAGGCTCTGCAATCAAGCAGGGCAACAATCATCAGAGAACATTAAATAACCAGAAGGGCTTATCAGAGCCTTTAAGCATCCTGACACTGCTGTGTGTGGAAAGCCTTTCAAGAAATATCTTCTCCTCTAACTTGTCTTAAAGGTGATAAGTGTAGCTCAGTGGCAGAGCACTCAACTGCAGATCCAGAGGTTACAGGTTGAAATCTGTGCATCGCTTTGGATAAAAGCCTCTGTTAAGTGTATACATTACTACATCATTGTCACGCCCCGTTTTACGAGCATAACATAACATCATAGAGTGTATCAGAGGACACTGAACCAGCCTGACGACGGTATCTAGGAGTGATATTGTCTGTAGAACATGTTAGATTGTCACTATCAGTGCCAGAGGCAGAGGCACAGGGGACATATCGCCTCTGAGGGTTAGAATCCCAGTTCTCTCATCTGTGTGTGTTTGTTAGCTTCACTAATGTGTTCATAAGACACAGGTGTGCGTGAGATGTCTTGTGTGTGCGACAACAAAATGTTTGTTGTTACCCATGAGGAGCGTGTGTGTGTGTGTGTTACATGATCTGTTTGTTAATTGAAAGAGAAATTAATATGATTACATGTGACAATGTTTGTAAGTAAGTAAGTAAGTAAACTTAATTTATAAAATGCATTTCAAAACTAAAATTACAAGGTGCTGTACAATGAAAAACTTTTTAAATACTGTATATATATATTTTTGTAATATCTGTATAGATAAAATCGTTAATTAAAAGTTACAAACTGCACAGAAGGCAAAACACACATTACAAAACAAAGTGCTTACGAAACAAGTGAGTTTTAACAGCTTATTAAAAACGTCCGCAGACTCTGTGTTCTATATAACTAACAGAAGACAGTTCTAGAGAGGGAGCTGCAACTTTACAACTGCAAAAGCCCCCTTGGATGTTTGCCTGGATTTTGGTACAGCCACAAGGCCTTGGTCAGTGTGTGTCAGTGTTAACTGTGGTGTGTTACCATCGTTTGTGTGTGTGTTACTCACCCGTACAAAGCTGGCGGGGAACCAGCCCTCTTCCTCGTCGATCTGGCCCCACCACCAGTCCTTGTTGGACGCGTCCAGCACCTTGATGACGTCACCGGCCTTAAACGCCAACTCGCGGTCCGCCATGGTCACATGGTCCCATACCGCCTCAGCGCTGACAATCGAACCTCCGCTTATCAACTGAGGACAGGGGGATGTGAGGAGATAGAGAGAGAAGATGGAGGGAGGGGAAAGAGAGAAGACAGGGAGAGAGGGGAGGAGAGAGAGGAGAAACAGAGATAATGATATAAAGTTATTTTCTACAATTGTGTCGAAATCTTTCCATCAGTAAGTGTTGTGTCATCAAATTAACTACATCCAACGCATAACATCACTATCATTACCTACCCAGCTGTGACAAACGTTAATCACATACTTGCTATGCTCGTGCACACTCACGTACACACGCTCTCACTTTCACACATTTATATCCACCCGTAGGATGATTTAAT
The DNA here is from genome assembly GCF_963692335.1 of Osmerus eperlanus. Classification (NCBI taxonomy): domain Eukaryota; kingdom Metazoa; phylum Chordata; class Actinopteri; order Osmeriformes; family Osmeridae; genus Osmerus; species Osmerus eperlanus. The sequence goes on along the minus strand of NC_085030.1, from coordinate 10,078,160 downwards.
TGCATTAAGCTCCATGTTCCAGCTCATCAGGTAATTAACATTGAGGTTACATCCCTTGCAAATGTCATTAGAGACGTTTGCAGGGATGTAGAATGAAGAATGTGTTGTACACAATGTTACTAACCAGTGCAGATACAGTAATGTGCATGTATCCATGTTAAGAGACATGGCTGTAGTTGAGCTCATTAGGATCGTAATTACTCAAATTATTCTGTCCCGGACATGTGGATCTCACTGTCCAAACTCTCTCACAGATAAATGTATGATAATGCACGCACGCACATTCGCACACAAAGCTAGCTTCCATTAGCAGCTTAGCATCTATAATAGAGCAACAATGCACCAAAGGTAACTCTATTATGCAAAAACAGCCAACACTGTGGGCACGAACACAACACGAGGCTTGAACAGTGGACACACAACAGGAAGCCAAGTCCATTAGTATGAAGCACAGCACGACGACACAGATTCCTTGAAGGTCCTAACTGGCAGGTTATGAAATTAAAATGATTACAGCTGAGTTGATCTAATACAGGTGTCAAGGAGCAAACAAATGAGAGATTATTATCTGGTGTCTCTGTCTGTCTCTCTCTCTACCTCCTCCTTCATCTCGCCCGCCCGTGAGTGTCAGCGTGAATGCTAAAGAGCAAGGGTGCATCTGGGTGTGGAGGTCTTGTGATCTGTGTTCCTGCGTAGGTGTGTGTGTGTGTGTGTGTGTGTGTGTGTGTGTGTGTGTGTGTGTGTGTGGGGGGGGTCGTCATCCATCTAACACCCTCTATCCGTCACACTGGGGTTGAGTTACGTCACCTTGAGACTGGCGCGTGCCCACACACACACACACACACTTGCGTGAATTCTTCAGTACAAAGGTAAACACATGCACAAACATCCAGTAAGGCATACAGACACATGCATGCAGGTCCCTACACACACACACACACACACACACACACACAGAAAGGTCAGTGTGGATGTTAGGGAGTAAGACCCCCCGCAGGGCAGCATCTCAGGGAGAAGAGCCCTTCCTACTGAAGCATTCAAAACAGCACTGAGGATTTGTTTGCTGGTTGGAACTTGCAGGGTCTATGTGCATGAGGCAAACTCAAATACTGTGTATGTGTTACCGGCTTTCAAATGCCTTCATGGTGATTACAGTCTGAAGTGATCTCCACTGCCTGTATGATGTTTGTGAGTGTATGTGTGTGTTACTAAATACCCACACAATTTGTGTGTCTAAGACACGGGTTTGTGTGCTAGGAAATAAAGGTAGGCAGAGGGTGAGACAGAGACAGACAGAGAGAAAGTGAGATAGAAAGATGGAGAGAAAGAGAGAGAGAGAGGGAAAGGGAAAGAGAGAGAACGCAGTTTGTTTGTACCTAATCCCGGCCCCCATAAGGATATAAGCTCTCACACTCCGTGTCCACATCCCCCCTTAAACCGGCCAACAATCCTTTCTCTGCCATGGCTTGCTGGGATAGCGGGGGGATATAAGCCAATCGGGAGTCAGGAGTGACCATGGGAGGGACCGCTGAGCCTGGAGGAGGACAGGACTGAGCCGAGGTTGTCATGACAACAGATGAAGATGCTTTGCCAGTATCGCCAAGATAACTGGACATTTCAACTCCTGTCTGGACTCCCAGGCAGAGGAGGGGGCGGGGTGGCCTGGCTCTGCCCTCCTACGTACTTCCGCTCAATTTGGATTTTACTTCTGTACTAGGTCTGGGACTTCAGTGCATCAGTCGGTTTTCAGAAAAAAAATATGTGTAGGTCCAATCAGCGAACAGATGGAGTGGCTGAGAACGATGACGTTGATGTCGTGCACTAGTTTGAGTTGTAGTTCAGTAATGGCGGCGGAGAAAGATGCGAGCAAAGATATTTTGCGGTTGTGGCAACGCTGCCGAATATCCATAAGTTAAAGCCGGAGCAAGAACAATCCTTGCTGAGTTTTGTTGGTGGTCATGATGTTGTGGCCCTCCTCCCCACGGGGTTCGGGAAAAGTTTGATTTTCCAGCTACGGCAGCTAGCTCCGAGGTGAAGGAGTTGGCTAAGGCGAACGCTAGCGATTGGTTATGGCAGATCAGAGTGGCTCTGGGCAGATCCAATAGTTTTAAACTTCAACAGAGTACCCGCCTTCAAGGAAGTTAACGCTTGTCAATGGAGCGATCCCAGACCCTCTGTACAAATGAAATGTACGAGGGTCTGGTTAGGACCAGGCTAGGGGTGGGGTGGCTATCAGCCTGTTTGAACCCCTGACTGACAGTGACTGTTGAGCATTGCTAAGTCATATTAATGGAATAATGACTAGAAAGCATGACACTGAGGAGACCTTCGATAATTCTGGATTGGTTGTCCTTCAAAACAGTTAGTTCTAATGCTGGTCCTGTGTTTAGTTCTAGTACCAACCCCAGCCCTGTCCTTGGGTGTGATGTATGTTGCTCTGGCTCCTCCCTGCTCTGCCTGGAGAGCCAGAAGCTGCCACTGAGGTCAGGATGTGAGTGATTGGTTCATTACTGGCAAATCAGGCACTGTGGTGCGGGGCTGAGACAACTTAATTTCCTGTAGTCCTCTCCTCAGTCCCACCAGACACGACCAAGTACTCTCACGTGTGTGTGTGTCATGCTGCTATGGAAACAGGACAGATGAAAAGGAAACTGATTTTTGAGTCGAGCAGGAATTCGGATTCAGATCCCTCAGAATGATCCTCCCTAGGGTGTAATTGTTGAACATGGTCCGTACCAGGCTTAGAGGGATGACAGGAACAAGACGATTCCTATCTGGTCTTTGAACCTATGTAGTTATAATGAGGCCTTCCAAGACTTCAGAATTGACAGGTACCACCATCACCTCAACCACCCAGGGGACTTGTACTAGAGAAGGTCCCCCCAGATCAGCTCCTCTACTTGGGTCAACTTCATTCCCCTCTACCCTACCTACACCTCGCTCCCTAGGCAACCCTACCGCAATCCACTATACATTCAACCCCATTTGCTGGGTTACTTTTTTCCTTTCTCTCTCTCCCTCTCTTCACTCCATCACACCTCTGTAATAAAGGAGAGGGGGGGTATCCATTCACGGCTAATGTTCCTCCCCAAATCGTTTCATCCCTCAGCCCCCACTCTCCTCTCGCCGGCTAATGAGACCCACTTCTGCCCCCTCCAACACACCGCAATGAGAGGCAGCCTATCCCGTTCCATGTCGGAATAAATTAAAAGAGTTACATAATCAATCGCTCTCCCCCCCCCACACACACACAATCCCCACTCGGTGACGGCTGACACCCCCTTGATCAAAGGAAATACTCGCAACACATACCCGGGGGAGGGGCGGGGGGGGGACAGATACCATCACAACATCACCCCCACCCTCCCTCCATTCCTCCCCCCACTCACCTCCACATCCCTCTACTCTATGACCTGGCATAGTGAGGATTTTATTACCTGGTCGCTACAACATCAAAGATCATTGGTTTGGAAAAAAAGCCAGGACTTTTATATAGGTCAATGCAAATATCATGCAGGGAAAGAGCCCGCAGGATGGAAACAATTGTGCCGGTGTTCCCGCTGTTGCGGACTCCGTCACAGAGATAGATGGTGATAACCTAAGATTCTAAGACCCTAAATCTCCTACCCCCCCTTCTCTTTTTTCCGGCTCTTTCTACCTATCTCCATCTCCTCTGTCCCTGCAACACAACACATCAGCATTCACTGCACTGGCAGCCTCGCTGCATTCCGACAGCGTTCTCTCATCCACAGCAGAGCCGTGCACACATGCCGACACACACCGACACACACAGGGCTTACCATGTTTGTGGCATTCAACTGTTCAGAGAGCGTATGCATGGAGAGACCGAACTACGCGAGCATGGTAAAAAAAATCCCTTTGGAAGCAGGTGTGTGCTGGTCTTCTGTCAGAGGAAGAGCAAAGATGCTGAGCTGTAAGGTGTTATATCCCAGATAGAGGATCCTCTCTCTCTCTCTCTATTTCTCTCTCTCTCTCTCTATCTCCGTCGCACTGAGTCTCGCGCTTGGTCCTCCCTGTGTCTGCCAACCCGGTTATGTAATACACTTATGCCCTGAGACTGAGAGCCAATCAAAGATGCTCTGCTTCAAACCAGTGAGATTTACACACACACACACACACACACACACACACACCACTAACAGCTCCTCACTCGCACACCATACACACACATACGTCCACTCACGATCTACACACACTGGCACTTTGGACTACACAGCATTTAACATTACTCTATTAGGAAGCAGCTGCCATTGGGAATTATTCCAAATGTGTGAACACCAGGGAGGCATGCAGGGCTCAGCTTCGAAGGCTAACCATAGAAGACACAAAAACACACACACTGATTTAACCCCAGGCATTAGACACACACATGCTGATACAATATGTAACCCCATACAGATGACACACACATTTACAAACATGTAGAGTATGAGATCCCACAAACAACATGCACCGATGCACATCGCTGATGTGTGTGTTATGTATGCTCCCACACGTGTCTTTTTACTTTGTGTGTCTTTTTACACACACAACGCTACACACACTCACTATACACAGAGACTGTATTGATGTTTTTATGATCCCAGTGGGAGGTTCCTACTGGGGAGGCCTTTCTCTACCTGGTTTACCACACACACACACACTGCCATGGTCCCACATGCTACTGCATGTGACTGAGCCACCTACAGAATGTGCAAACACTCTACTTAGTATGGATCCAACCAATGACACACACACACACACATCAATACAGTTACCACTTTTTGCACTTAGCGTCAAACGTCAGGGAGTGGCTGTGTCCCAGGCTCTATTAGAACTGCGGATCACACAGATGTCTCAGGATAAGATTTTTTCATATCTATTTCTAACTTTCATTAAAGATTCACAGCACCTGCACTCCCTCCTGAAAGGTCCCTAATCTCATATCTCATCTAATCTCACTGCTAAATGTAAATGTAATATGTATGAATGCAAAGTGTAAGTTTACGGTCTATATTTAAAGGTCTCAATTTATATATATATATATTTTTTTGAACATAAGTTTCATAATTGTGCTATTTGCCAATGTAGCACATGCATATATACAGTAATCTATTATGTATGTGTTTTGTGACCTGCTTGTACATGAATACAATGTTGCATGTATAATGAGGTAAACTCCGGAGTATTGTGAACTGTAAAATGGGGGAGTTGTACTGTGATGTCATTTAAAATGGGGGAAACCATGGTGATGTGTTTTGGAGTTGAGGCCCTCCTCTTCATCAGGCTTTTTCAAATGCTATTGGTGGAACATGTTCTGTGTTATCAATCCTGGTGATCATACAATGTGTTTGATCACAAACTAACTAAATACAGAAATGTCCCCAAGCACCATCAGCATTTTACTGATCATAACATGATCTTAATATGGAGACTATGTGATTGCAGAGTATACTGGATACCATTCAAAGGGGTAATAGATGTAAATCTGAGGATTTGTTATGATTTCCATTATCCATCGAACACAAATAATATTCTGACTCAGCAGAATTGTGAGAATTTTAATCTGAGCGAGCTCCGACATATCTATCCACTTTACATAATCCTGAGAAGCATTTTTTTTCGGGGTGAAATGATTCCAAGACAAACGCCAAAAGCACAACGATGTAGAAATACATATTCAACATGGAGGGATGAGGGAGAGAGATAGAGGGGAAACAGGATCTTGAGAGGGGGGGATAGGAATTCCGAATAAACACAAGGGTTAAGGAACATTACATCTGCAACCGCACAGCTAATGACCACCAATACACCACCAGCAGCTGCCACAGACGGTAAGAGGACAAGACATCACGGAGGAATCGGGGAATAGATAAATCATGTTGTACCAACGTCATTCATTTCAATGTGTAGCCATGTTGGAGTGCTGGGTGTCCCCACTCTCAATGAACGCGCGCTCGTTCTCTTTCCAGTCCTCTGTTACCGCTGCGTAGCCTACACACAGGCGAAGCGGGCCCCGAGCGCGGATCCATCAACGAGTACCGAGGATGAACATCAACAGAACGTTAACGAGCACCAGAACCGCGATGACAATGAACACCACGAACGTCTGGACGTCCAAGGCCATGGTGCAGTGCAGCTGGACGCTCACAGATGATCACAGAGACTTGCTTGCGGGGGATTCAGCTTTCAATCTGTACTCAGCGTAACGGGCCAGGCATCCACCATTACAGAATGAGAAGAAATAACAGAAAAAAACTGCCTCCACGCCTCCTCACACTACGCGTTGTCGCAGCTTATCATTAGGGGTTTGCGAACCGATGCATCATCCTCACCATCATCATCATCTGTCTGCACCGATTATTCTCCTCGACTCAACACCCGCTGGTGTTTTCCGTTTCTCCCTCACTACACCGACCGTCTGATGTAGAGCCAGCAGATACTGAGCGCATACACGGAGAGGCTGTGTGCGGGCTGTTGAGCCTGCTTTCCCGGTTCAGACACCGGTGAGATGAGCGGTTAAGAAGCTGAAAAGAGGCGGTCTTGTTGGAATACTGATCAGCGACTAGCCATCATCAGTTACGAAGGAGGGGCAGGGGGCACGATTTGCCTCTATAATAAAATATTACTCAAACAGAAAGGCAAAAAGTAGAATTGAATTTTCCAATGTAAAAAATATTCCGCCACCTCCATTAATTAATAATTGTCATTGTGGTGAAGGATAGTGAGCCTACACCTCACAATTATATATAATTTACCCTGAATGACCACTTGCTTGCATAATGTTGTTGGCACCTGTCCCCCACAGCCTGCCAAATTCTCAGTGATATCGATCTGAACGTACGGCCAAATGGGGTTCAACAACAAAATTATCTTTTATGATCGTCTCACATTGGCAAACAAAATGCTATTCTGGTCCACCAGTTTGAACCGTGTTGACTGCTGAGAGGAAAAAAACGTAAAACGCTTGAGCGCGTTCCTGTTGTGACTTTGTCCCTCCCGTGCCCGCACCTCCCATTGTTGGCAGATTATAAGGGCAGCACAAGATTGGTCATGAATGAATTCATGCAGAAAAAGAAAATCTTAGTACCCCTGAAGGCTTCCAGATTTCACACTCAGGCTGGAGAACTCTGGGACATAGCAACAGATTCCAGAATCCTCTTTAATGGAAATCTCTAGAAATAGACTAATCTGCATGATCATTTTCATACTGTCACATAACATGAGAATTATCCACGGCCAGCTCCTACACACATACTTCACTGTTATATAACCATAAACCTTCAATGGAGAAGACAGAGTTAGGACTCTTTCTGAGATATTCTGTCGTTTATCAAACAGTCTTTTTTCTTTCCTGTGTGTGTGAAGTGTTGTTACATAAGCCTGCTCACCCTGCCTCTGTAGACTCCTCTCCACAGCGTTCTCTGACATTTAGACAACAAAGGTCACATCTGAAAGTCTAAATCTTAACACACACACACCCGCATCAACCTACCCGAATAAGCACACACAAATGCTAATACATTCATACATACACAGCAGACGGGGATGTCAATATGTCTAGAGTGTTCCGTCCAAGCACTCTGCAGTCAGAACAGAATCGTTCTTGTAGATGTCATAGTAAATACATACTTTTAATGACCTTGTGTGTGAGATAGAGCCTTGTGGCACAGCATCACCACAAACCTTGGATAAAAATCGCTCTGGATAAGAGCGTCTGCTAAATGACTAAATGTAAACCTTGTTTGCATTGACATACAAACAATGTTTTGGTTTCTGGATGAGGATTAGTGTGATATGAACAGGGCAGTGAGACGAACTGGCTTAATAACAGAGGAGCTAATGGTGCTCTAGGCTGGATAGGCCACGTTTGCAGCCAAATGTATTAGAAGCAAGCAGCAGAGGAATTCAAATCTCAGCTCATCTCTTTTTTTCCAGTTTCTTCCAAATAACTTAATTTTCTTGACATAATTCTTTCGTTAACCAATTTCATCCTCCACTTGTAATACAACTGGCTCTGACTTTTAACATACAGTTTGAACCTACACAGCTGCATGAGTCACATACAATAAACAATGTGTCGTCCTCTTCAACAGTTAGGATCAGGAATCTGTATCTAATCTCTCTAATCTGGGACACAGCTCTTTGTAATTCCAATATAAGGATTCTTTAGGTCCTGAAACTGCTATCATGCTTGGGGTAAAGGCAGCAGGAGCATTGTGACCTGAACTTGGATCAGCCCTAGGGACTGTGTTAGTCAGAGTACTCTGGAGCGCTGACAGGAAACATGCATGTGTGGCATGGCTGGCGATGACATCACTCATTGTTTTGCCAGGCCTCAGTAATAATGACCATATTATGAAGAGTGGTCCCTCCACCTCCCTCAACCTGTGGCGTGTGAGGTCATATGAATATGATGAATACATAAAAGCCAATTCATCCCTTTGGTTTTAACGTTGATATTTTCCAAACTATCTGTCCCATTACCCCTGAAATATACTCTACGTAAAGATGGTGCATACTTAAGAGTCAAACACATACAAAGACACTAAAATAGATAGGACATTACCTGGCAGACTTTTCAGAAAAGTCTCCTGTTGGCTAAAATTACAGGTCTATTGTCTAGCTGAAGCCAGTGTGTCTACAGGCTTATTGTCTATGGCTTTATAAGTAGACCTCAGTTTATGACCTTCATCTCCAGCTGTGGATTTAACCTGGAGGTCAGTCATTGATTCCAAGTCTGGCCTGGCTGGCAGCCATTCTCCAACTCATCCTCAGAAGTACAGTAGTTTCTCTCCTGGAGACAACTTTGCATATCTAACAGGCTGCTTGTTAGTGAACGGGTCTATTTGCGGCACATGCCTGGCTAATGGGGAGGGAGAGCCCGCCGCACCCATTTCCCCTCCGAGCTGGCCGACCATTTTGTTCCCCTCTCGTCTCCACGACAACCACGCTGGGCTTCCTGCTTCCTTCTGGGCCTCCTGGCCACGGTGACGCCTAAAAATAAAACGCCAGACATTTCCTGAAGGCAACCCTGTCACCATTGTTCACGCATTCAGCTGGTTGTTCGTTTAACAGGGAGATCTGAGGGTCAGTTAGTGGGTCAGGGAGACCAGAGAGTAAAGGAGAACAGAGAGAAACGATAGTATTAAAGACCAGAATGGCTCTCGCAAAAGTAACCAGAGAGCTCAGTGATAAACTTATGGAGAGAGACCAAAATGCCAAAGACCACGATATAAAGACATAAAGTGACCAAACAGAAATCCCAGTGATATACAAGGGAAAAAGACCAGAGAGAGAAAGACCCTAAGCATGCTCAGGTGCCACTGACCAGAGAGACCCGAGAAATGTACAAAAAGGAGACGTCTGGAAGAGAGAGTAGAGAGCAGATTAGACACAGTGGGTCAAGACACAGAGCATGTGGAGATTAAGGTCATAGATTAAGGGAGTCCGCAGAGGGGAATCTGTGGAGTAGGAGACCAGACAGGAGCCTATCGAGACTGAGTCTCAACACTCATTCATCATCTCCTTTTCTTATCTCCTTTCTCCCAGTAGTTCAACTCAGTGAGACAAGGAGATAAGGCGGGGGAGCCAGAGGAGCGAGAACAAAAGCCCCAGAGCTTTGCGAGCTCCGCTGCCGTCTTCACTCCGTTTCACCTGTGTCAGACAGCTGCTCAATCTCCCCAGTCCCATCAGACGCACTCGAAAATGAATTCTGTCTTCAGAAATATCAGTGGTCTTCGCTCTTTTGTGGAGGTATTGTGGAAGAGAGAGAGAGAGAGAGAGAGAGAGAGAGAGAGAGAGAGAGAGAGAGAGAGAGAGAGAGAGAGAGAGAGAGAGAGAGAGAGAGAGAGAGAGAGAGAGAGAGAGAGAGAGAGAGAGTGGAGAAGGAGAGAGATGGCTGGGCCCAGAGATCCTGTTTCAGAGCCAAGCACCCCACTGAGCCAACACAATGGAGAACCATATATCTGCCATGTAGACAGATAGGAAGAGAAAGAATAACTTGTCTTTATGAAGACAGGATTCAAGTTGGACTGAACAAAAGAAAACTAAAATGGCTCAATGCGAGATCAGCAGAAACATATTGTAACTGACTTGTCATCGTTATAACTTTATACAGCTAAATATTTTCCCATTTTTAATTCAACTAACTAACTGGATTTTTCAATCCGCTTTCTCTTGAGTGGGGGGGGGGAGTTATGATCTCCCTGAAGAAAAGGCTTGTGGTTCTGGTTTTGGGAAACTACTTCAGTTAAAACCAGTCAGAGCTGATTTCTCTAGCTTTCTGCATAGATGTCCAGTCAGTTTTTAGAGCATCAGCAAGAGGATATAGGATTGTGCCAGCACCTAGAAACTTGATAAAGAAGTCAGCATTTGTTTTAGTAATACAGTCAGCTGTTTCACAAAACAACAAGGTCTGTCAGGTGATGGGGGCAGAGTGACAGCTACATGCATGGTATCTCCCACAGCTACATGCATGGTATCTCCCACAGCTACACGCATGGTATCTCCCACAGCTACATGCATGGTATCACCAAGGGGGAGGAGACTCACTCAGAATCGAGTTCATTGCACTGTAATGTTCAAACATCTGAGGCCCAGGTTCAGACACCAAACTTGTATAGATTTCAGTGCTGGATTCTGACCCGGAGCTTCATCTGAACACAGCTCACCCAGGAGCTTCCTGTGATGCACATGCAATGGAACATGCACCTGGTAACTCATGCACTGCCACACACGTGACCCCCTGTCTTGACCACTGTGACCCAGCTGGCAGGTGTGTTCACATGCGCTGGGGAGAAGAAGGGAAGGAGGGAGGGAAGAGAGGGGGATGTGGACAGAAGGTGGGGCGAGCGGCATAGGCCCACGGAGTGAGGGACAGAAAGGAGGAGGAAAACCCGAGAGTGGGCGGTAGAGGTTGAATGAGGACAGAGGTCCGACGAGAGAGTCAAAGAGAGAGTCAAAGAGAGAGAAAATGACAGGCGGGGCGATGGAGAGGGAGAGGTTGCGTAACGCTTGACGGAGAGAACTCCGGGTGACGGTGTGATGCAGAGCAGAGGGGGGGGGAGAGAGTAGCAGGGAGGTCAGATAAATAACACACACAGGACCTGGCAGCTGCCACAAAAAATACACCCTGGCTCTCACACACTTCGGCCCATGGGAGGGCTTCTCTCTGGCAGGGGACGACTGCACGCACGCTTCGGTGCTGGATCATTGTTTCACAGGGGGACCGAGGGCCCTGGGTATTGTGCATTGTTTAGACTAGGTGTTTGTTGTCCGGGCAACAGAGCGTTCTCGTGCGGTGCTCTTTCTCGGTTGACCTCGTGCCAGGTCTGCACTCCCAAAAGAAGGCCTAACCTCAAGAGACCTCTGGTGGACTAGAAGCTATTATAAGCTGCATCAGCAGCAAGCTAGATGGTCTGACACTACTTGTAGGTCAACACACTACTCTAGTACATTTATTACTCTCTTACTCTACTCCCATGTCATAGATGGCACTGTGACAGGACGAGGAGTGTGTGTGTGGGTGTGTGTGTGTGTAGTAGATTGGACTCCAGGTGGCCCACATGGGCTACGGAACACAATGTGCAGTTATCTCACAAACACACACACACACACGCATCTATTCAGCATAGCACACCGAGTACTGTACAATGAGTTAAAACAGGATACACCAGTGAGTCAGAGCATTAACATACTGCAGTGAGCCTCTAGTCTCAGCAAGGCGAGCAGACATCTGAAAAAAACGGAAACATCTTTCAAAGGAAAACCCTCTCAGCTGTTACATAAGAGAAGAAAAAGCCCCGAGCCTCCACACACACACACACACACACACACACGCGCACACACACACACACCTGAGAGACAGACAGCGCAGTGCGATCTGACGCACCCACCTGCTCGCATCCACCAAGTCCTACCATTTATCCCAGCCCACCAGATCCTCCACAACATCCTCCCTTTAGCATCGAGCTACAGGATGTCATGGAGGAGGGCCAAGCCCCATAAACCTACCAGATACACCTCACTTCAGGAACACAAAAGGAGAGGGCTGCTAAGCTAAGAGTCATAGTTCTCCATTAAGTGGTTTTATAGTGAAGCACATGCATTCAGACAGATCCTTACTGTCTCTCTCTGTCACTAATCTGAAGCGTAGGCTTCCGGTAGATGGAGAGTTATGGACCGCTCACACACAATCTGTTAGACCGAGATACTACCAGCTACGCCTCTCAGCCAGCTGGAAGCAATGCCATTGGCAGGGCAGTGACTCATGCTTTACAACGGAGGAATCCTTCGATGCATTTGAAGGTTGTGCGCATGTGTGTGTGTGCGTATGGTGTGTCTGTGTGCCTGTGTGTGACACCCACAATGGCCCAGTTGATCCAGCCGTCCGTATTGTTCTGATGGCCAAGTGCATGTAGAGTGGGTATGGGAAGTGTGTAAAGAGTGTCTGTGTAGCATGCAGAAGTGTACCACGTGTACGGAGTGTGTTAGTGTAAGTATGTGACGTCTGGGTTCACGAAGTGGGCATCACCTACACAGCTGTGCACTGTGATTCAATTATCTCGCCTGAGCACAGATGCAAGGGGTGTGTGTGTGTGTGCGTGTGTGTGTATCCGCTATGTGTCTATCCAGAATGTCTGTGTGTGTGTGTTTGTTCCACTTCTAGGTGTCCTCTCTCATCTCTTAGCCCTGCTCTTGCAGGGCTGCTGACTCATCTGTTCGTAAGAAGAGGCGCTGCGTAATGTGATTAGCCCTGACCAACTCACGTTGAACTAAACTCTCAGACCGAGAACAAACACTATCTGAGCAGAAACTCATTCTGGGTAAGGCCACAGGTAGGCCGGCAAAGTGAGAGAGAGGGAGGACAAAGTCACAAAGGCAGTCAGGCAGACAGAGAGGCAGGAAGGAAGATATAGAGGGAGGCAGAAAGGAAGGAAGGAAGATAGAGAGGCAGACAGGGAGAGAGGGAGGCGGGCAGGCAGGCAGGCAGACAAGAAAGACATAGTGACAAGCTGACAGAAAGGTTTTAGGCTACTGAAACATACTGGCCTCTCATCTTCTCTGTCACTAGCAGCCCCGTAGTCCATTATGTATTAGAGCTGCTAGATAGGAGGATAGGGGGAGAGAGCACAACGTGAGAGTGAGACACGCAGGAATGACTGGAGGAGAAATCCACTGAATTGAAGAGGAAAAATAAATGTGTCAGCATTAGTGGTTAATCCACTGCAGTGAGGAAGACCTCTCTATCCTCTCTGTTTCTCTCGATCTCTTCCTCTCCCTCTCTCAACCCCCCTTGTCCCCTCTCTCTCCTTCCCTTTCACTTTTTCCTCCCTCCCCGTTCCCCTCTCTCTCTCCTGCCCTTCCCTTTCTCCCCAGTCCCAGGGCTTTAGTAGTAGGACTATGGTACCACAGCCATGCACACTCCATCCTGCTCTCACACACAAACACACACCCTCTCGGCTGGATACACACACACACACCAGCCATGGAAGCTGATCCTAGTAGCGCTCCTTATCTCCTCCTGTTAGAACGAGTCCCAAAGTCATGTAATACTGTATGAGCATGACGACTCCCAGCTGGATCACATGCGAGTATGAGACTTTGATGTAGGAACTTCCTCTGTGTTCTCTACAGGGCCCATCAGAATCAGCAAGCCCACTAAAACAACAGGAGCTACTGTAAGGGGCTACACACACACACACGCACACACACACACATGTGCAGACAAACACACACACGCACACACATACAGAAAAACACGTACAGACAGAGACATTCCCACATGCATACACAACAAATGCAAACACACAAAACTCTTCCTGTTCCTATGATTTGCCCCTAGAGGGCCAAATCAACACCACAAATGAACATACAACAAAGCCATCCCCGCCCTACCTCCTCCTCTCTTTCTCACCCACACACCCTCTCCATTTAACGCACACTTAAAAAGGCTCTCTAAAGATAGAAGGCACAGCAACAAACAGGAACCGCCGAACGTCATGGCAACAACGTGGGGAGCTCCTTACAAACATTGTTCGAACGGGGATGGCAGAGCTGGAAGAGCTAGAGCTCGAGCGAGCGAGCGAGCGAGAGGAAGACAGAGAGACCTCACCCTCCAGCTAAACTATGGCAGAAAGTTGAGAAGAGAAAAGAACCAAGTCCTTCCCTCCTGTCGGAATCCCTCTGGGGCTCCCGTTACTCATCAAAGCACTTTCTCAAAGATCGTTGATTTGGTCCCAAAACAGATTCCCTTCCAACGCAATACCCAGTCAACTGTTCTCTCATTAAAAGTAGAAAATAGCCAGTAGAAGTGAAAGCTGTCACTACCATGACCTGTTTAGTGAGTGTGAAGGTCTAACAGTAAACAAGGTGAGCAGGATTCACCTGAACACGTACAGGTGAGTGTCAGTGTGTGTTTAAGCACGTCATGTGTGTGTGTGTGTGTGTGTCTGCACACATGTGTACCTGTGTGTTGGAAAGTTGTTGTAGATAGATACAGACTAAGGGTTAGGGGTAGAAAGTGTGTGTGTGTGTGTGTGTGTGAGAGTGTGTGTGTGTGTTGACTCACTATGTTGACCTGTAGAGGCTCGGAGCCAGGCCTCAGCAGTCTCCTCCTGCAGGAACCAGAGTCTCCCGTCCGCAAACGGACTGACGATGACTCACCCATGTCTGACACACACACACACACACAGCTGTGTGACTACAGTATCTGACAATATGACACAGTGTGACATAATATGACGACATGAGAGCATGAAATACCGTGTGGCTACATGACATAGTGTGACATAGAGTCACTAAGACTGTCTGATACATTGTGACTATACTGTATAACATAGTGTGACACATTGTGACTGTATGGCAGAGTGTGACAGTATGACTTCATGACACAGTGTGAGAATACACAGTAACGGTGTGACATAGTGTGCCTACATGACAGAGTGGGACCATATATGACATAGTGTGACACAACGGGACTAGATGACAGTGTGACAGTGTGTTGTACTGAGTTTGGTGTGTGCAGAGGGTTGTGGCTTTAGTACCTGTGTGTGGCAGGAGCAGGGCCAGGGCAGTGAGGGTGCTGGGGGGCAGGGGGAGAGAGCGGCACCTCTGGAGAGACACCCTGAGGGGGGGTTCTAACGGGGACACCCCAGGGGGGCGAGACAGAGCCTGGGAAGAACTGGACAGTTAGGACAAACACACATGCAGTAGTATACAAACAAACTGCGGTTGCATGTCACCAACTGTAAACACACTTACATGTGCACACGTAAGCAAACACACAGGCCCACACGAACAATTTCTAATCCACTCACACACGGCCATGAAGCCTACACACTTACACACATACAAGTACACACAGGTCTTCTCTGCACGGGTGGTGTACACACATAATTCATTCCAGTCAGCCTATCTCCAGGTGATGTGAACTGAGGATGAGTTAGGGCAATGAGAGACAGAGCTCATGGGAGCGATGAGGTAGAAAATTGGGCTGAGAGAGCGAGAGACAGACAGAGAGAGCGAGAGAGAGAAAGACCTGAAAGAGACAGAGTAAAAATAGAGAGAAATTGATTGAAAGGGAAAGTTAAAGAGAGCGAAGGCAACAGAGATATAACAGAGGTCCTTACTGCACAGACAATGAGAGACAGAGAGACTGAACGAGAAAGTGAAAGAGAACGAACAACAAAAAGAGAGAGAGAGCAGGCAGATTGCTGTATGTAAGTGCAGTACAGGTATGAATGCAGGGCAAATACAGGCGCTGTTGATAGGTCAAACTCTGCTCTGAGGAAAACTGTGTTTGTGTGTCTGTGTTTAACATCTTACTCTGTGCCGCTGCGCGGACCGTGTATCCATAGTAACGCCGGCTTCTATGACCGAGCAGGGCCGGGCGACCGCCCGCCTCAACCCTGGGGAGTGATGCGCGCTGGGAGGGGGCCTGCGTCTGCGCCGACACAGCGAGCCCCACTCGGCATGCTGGGTAAACACACGGCCCTCCGGGATGGGGCTGCGCAGGTCCATCAGGGCCGAGGCCGGCCGCGGTCGGGAGCGAGGGCGGGGGGGCTTGGGGGGGGCGGGGCTCTTTCCTGAGTTGGAGCGAGCCAGGGGTAGGTTGGTGGTTTTCAGACCACCGGCTACCTACAGTCA
This sequence comes from Osmerus eperlanus, assembly GCF_963692335.1. Taxonomy (NCBI): domain Eukaryota; kingdom Metazoa; phylum Chordata; class Actinopteri; order Osmeriformes; family Osmeridae; genus Osmerus; species Osmerus eperlanus. Next base: position 10,062,011 of record NC_085030.1, on the reverse strand, counting down.
CACAGATGCCGAGCGTGTGAGGGGGGGGAGGGGGGCGGATGTTGACATAATACCATACACAACGTGCAGTGTTCAGTATGGCATTCCAGTAGGTAGAAAGCACGCCCTCGCACCACACCTCTAACGGTTGTTTACTGGGATCATTACAGACGCCCTGGAGACAGCTGGGATAAGCCTTTTAAAACTGTCTGATTGGTGGAGAGAGAAACTGGGGGGCACTTTTTCCTGACTAATGTTAAGGAGTATTTATCTAAATACCCTTGATTTGAATGGCGATGGTCCACACCTGAGAAACCCTTTTGTTTGTGTGTGTGTGCTTGTGCTTGTGTGTGTATAACTGACTCCGGTCTGCATTAACATTGAAATGTCAATGCAGAATGTTATTGGGATTTGGAAAGGCTGACGTGTTCTAACGTGTTGATGTGAGAGACTGGAGGGAAGATGACTAATCTCCCTCTCTTTCTCCATAAGGGCGAAGAGCAGGGAGGGGGGCTGTGTGACAGGGCCCCCCCCACCAACTGACAAACACCGACATACACGCACACACTCGTGTGTGTGTGCACACACTCTTTCTCTCACACACACAAGCAGACAAGCACACATACAGTCCAACACTCTTTCGTTCTCTCTCGCTTTCACAAACACACACGCACCCTGGTAGCATGGAGTGAGAGACAGTTTCCTGTTGTGTGCTAGGGGTCATCGCTGGGGGAAAGACAAACTATTGTGGCCAGGAACGGGATGAGTGGCCTCTGGCGTCTATACTTTTACTGACCAACAGAGGGGGCACTAACTCCCTCAAACACAAGCCTGTCTGCTAATGGATACACACTGAAGGATGTGTGGTTAAGATGGCTGCTGACGTTTTCAGAAAAGCAAAATAATGGTTATGGTTAATAGGCTGAAACATGAGACATGGCTGATCATAGGCTGAAGTTACATGATATTGTGGTTGTTTATGAGAATGACAATGGATGGCATGGGTGCGTTATACAAGGAACACATGTCCTGAATTCATTATTTTTCAAAATGACGCATTTTAATGAAGCTGAAATATTTCACTTTCATCATCATGTACTGTACATACTCACTTTGAATACTTCCTGTAAGCAATCCGGTGAAGGGTCTCTATTGGGTATGCCCTCTCCTTCCACTTCCTCTGATTGGCCGTTAGGAACCTGTGTGTGATCACAGGCAGGTGCAACATCCTTGGAATCCAGGTCATTTCCTGAGTGTCCCTCCCCTCCTCTCTCCTCCTTTCCTCCTCTCTTTTCTTCTCGCATTCTCTCTTTCCCCCCTCCCTCTCCTTCTCTCTCTCCCTCTGGAGAGACATGCTCCAGGGAGTCTCTACTTGTTTGACTCTCTCCTTCCGCCTCTCTTTCACAACTGGGGAGAGGGATGTGATTTTCCACTGTTATTGTCGACCTGTGGTTACTCTGTCTATCTGACTGTCTGGATAATGGTCTATCCGTATGTCTATCTGTACATGTGTCAGTATTTTCAATACTGGCCCCCTGAAGGCCATTGACACTCGGCGAATCAGGGCACACCCTCCAGGCCTTAAGCACCACCAATGGCGATCGTCCACCAATCACAGGTGGGGGTGCGACGGGGTTATAGGAGCTTAGGCGTGGCGTGCGAGGGGGTTGAGGCGTGACGGGGGAGGACGGCGTAGGGGTGGGCGGGGGCTCCAGCCGTGCCTCCCGGCGGAGGGTGAGGGACACGCTGTGGACGTGGTCCCCCGCGCGCTGCGCCGTGCGAGGGGAGCCGAGCGGCGAGCACTCCCCCCCCTCTGGAGGAGAGAAGGAGCGGGACGACGTCCTCCACTTCCTGGCCGTCTCTGCCACGCTGTTGAAGAACTTGAACAGGCCCCCAAAATGGCCGCCCTTGCTGTCGGAGTGCTTGGGCATGGCCGTGGGCTGGAAGTCTCGGACTGACTCGAAGTCCACTGACCCGTATTCTGAGTCCAGGGTCTTGTCCAGGGTGTGGAGCTCTGAGTCGAAGCTTCTTTCTGAGTAGGCCGGGTTGGCTTTCCCCAAGATGGAGATCCTCCTCAGATAGCTCCAAACGTCTGGGCCCCTGGTCCTCCGGCCCCCCAAGTGCACCCTGGGACTGCCCCCCTTCAAGCTCGCCTCCTCCACCCCAGCCGAATTGTTACAGTTGAGGCTTCTCTTGGTGTAGGAAACCCTCTCTAAGGTCTTACAGCCGTTCTGGCTCACTGGGACATCGCCAGCTGGAGCAGACTGCTGGTGGGGGTCAATTGGGCCAAGCGACAAGTCGATGTCCTCGAACGAACAGTCAAAATCAGCCGTGTGTCCAGCGTAGGAGTGTCTCTTGGCGCGGTGGCGGAGAGTCCCCCTGCTGGGCTGCAGGGGAGCCCCCAGGTCGCGGCAGAAAGACTCTTCATCAGCAAAGGCACCGCTGCTAAACTTGGTGCTGGACAGCTTGCCCGTCTTGCCCCGGAACACAGCAGGCGACTTGAGCTTCTTGAAGGAGCGGACCTTGTCGGCGAACGACAGTTTAGGGATGGAGGCTTCCCCTGGTAGGATCATGGAGTGGGGCCTACGATCCAGCTCCGAGGCTGCTCTGCGACGGGTCAGGATCTTCCAGATGCCCCCCGTGGCCCGGGGCCTGCGACTCACCTCAGGTCGGTCCTTGCTGGGGCTCTGGGGAGGGGGACCCTGGGTCTCTCCCTGCCCAGGGTCCTGTCCCTCCTCTGGCCCAGACCCTGACAAAAGCCCCAGGCTTGACCCCAGGCCTGGCATGGCTTCTTGGATACACACGCTACTGGTCTCATTCTCCACGTCCAGCGACACATTGAACACTCGGTTGATGAACCCGTTTGGGTCTTGGCTGCACTCAGGGGCGGGGCTAACTGAATTTTCCATCTTGTCACATCCTAGGGCGTCAGCTATCAACCGATAGTGGTGTCATCCTGTCTCTCTCTCTTTCACACACACACACGCACGCACACACACAAACACCTGGAGGAAGAATACATAATGATCAAACAAAATCATGCAACTATATTGCAGGTCTAGGCTGTTTGAGATTTGTGTTCTCATTAAACAGTCCCACAGAAGCCTACATGCATTTCGACCCTAACAAGACTAACTGAGGAGAAAGGCTGCTAAGCTGAACTGATGTGGGATGAATTTATATCAGTGGATAATAAGTTTTCACGTCATGTAGAGGTCCAAATATGAATGTCCCCCATTTGCATGTGAGTCAGCATATTTAAACACCCACTATACAGCACAGCAAATCTCCGCCCCCCCAACCCCACCCCCTCAGGCCATATCAGACAGAGTAATTATAACCCCCCCCCCCCTCAACAAAAAAAATCTGGTCCTATGTCGCCATGGAAACTCAGCTTTACAGAGTGGGCTGGGTATTTTTGGGCCTGGGCAGGGACTTCATCATAGCTCAGTCTTCTTCCACTGAGATATAAAGATAGCCTGGTCTACTCTTCATTTGAACTGACACATTGCCACACATTATAGTTTCTATTTAGGACCACAGTCTTATCTGAGGTCTATTCTTATGAAGTTCTACACACATTGAGTCACCTGGACTAAAAAGAGCAATTAAATTAGGATGTTTTTCAGTCAAAGACTTTGTATAGTTGGCACTGTAGGCTATGCCATGCAACGGTTATTTGTCTCATTCTCTGGAAGATTGCAGTGAATGACTTTCTGCCATTCAGCCCTAGAGACAGTTTTGAATTATGTATTAGGTATATGCTTCAGAGGACTCAGGTGATAGGCTGTCATATTTCCCACACAATTCCGGTTTGACCTTGAGGCAAGGAACACTTTTAACCTATTTTATCCAGCCACAGCTTGGCTACATGTTGTCACTACTATTATTTCCTATGACATGTAGCTGTATAAATAATGGGCTCGTGCCCTCTGAACAAGTACATTTGTACGGTTAAAACTCATAGATTATACAAACAAGTGTGGTAACTTTAATTCATTATCTATTTCCCATCAATAAAACAATAGTTATCATGTTTGAACGACGAACGGATAATTCATTTGAATAATTACTTTGTACTTTACTAACTGCAGTGCAATGCCTTTTGATAAGAATAGAAGGTATCGTCTCTACTGTCTGTCACAAAAAAAGTTGTGCTGGCAAGTAATGGTGCCCCCTAACTTCCCGTGTCTTAAAGTAAGTTAAATTACTTCGTGAAAGGTACGACGATTGGTATTCACTTACCTAAAGATTATGAGTAGAACATATTCGTGAAAGTTACTAAAAGTCTACAGAACGTGTCCTGGCGTTATTCCGTCGGGTAAACTTTTGATATCCATGAGTAATGCTGAAATTATGCGGTGGCTTCACAGGCTTGCCCTTTATCACGCTGGCTTCGTCTCTGAACTAAGTAAGAATTCCTTTTCGAACCCAGAAAATGTCCAAGATTTTTTTCTTCGAACTGGACTGATGAACTATTGCCCTGTGAGCTCGCGCAGACGCCGACACTCAGCTATGTGATAAAAGCTCGCACGCAGACAGAGCGCAGCCAGAGCAAACACACACACACACAGGCACAGTCTGAACGTACACACGCACCGACTCATACACACACAAATACACACATGCAAAATAATTTTCTCTAAAGGTTATTGGCAGCGTCCATTCAAAACGTGCAGGTTTCTATTAAAGTATAAAGGTCAATTTAAAGTTTTCATATTAAGTCCGTTTTTAGACTGTCCCAGGAGTACAGAAGGGATTGAGTGAACTGTGGTCTCAATAGCCTAACCTCTCTCAGGATTTGCGTTCAATGTGAAAATCCTTCTATTGAAAGGACACAATGGAAGAGGGAGCGCAGAGGGGAAACCGGAGGAATTCACAAAAACTAAACAGCTTCAGAGTCCATAGCTGTGAAAGAGGAGATGGTCAGAGAGGCCTAAATTTAAACATTTCCTCTTTGTCCTGTTTTGAGCCCATTGTCATCGCATGGCGTTCTCCCTTCTTACACAGGAAGGAGTGGATCTGACATCAACGCTCTCAGGCCGACAATGCCAGGAAGCCCGTCTGAATGTATGTAAATACATCAGTGTGTCCACGCTTCCCTCCGAGCCTGCGGAGGGGCTCTCTGAGACCACAGCCCGGCTGTGTGGACGAGCCCTGCAGGCAGTCCTATCTGGAGCAACACAGTATGATTTGTCGACGGCGTTTCCTCCATAACTCACAGGGACAGCCATGTGACGTAAGGCTCCATCTCTCTCCATCTCCAGGTGACCTCTTGTTCACACGCATCCTCAACGTGGAGTGGTTGTATGATCTCTGTGGGTGGACAGATAAGATGTTTACTATGAGGAACTCTGACTTGGGACTATACTGCTATGGACTGTGGGTGGTATAGCTCAATGAATTATGGCGATCCTTATTTTAAAATTCTCGGGTTCATGTTCAGTTTTGCCCTTTTCCTCTCTCCTTCCCTATACCCTCTCTGCTACTCTCCCACTCGGGCACTCACTTCCTCAATGGCCTGGCCTGTTTTCCTGCCGTCCCCTCCCGTCACTAAAGACATCCTGGCCCACAGACCCACGAGCTCAGCTCAGACCAGTCCAAACACAGACACTCCAGATGAATGTGCTGGAGAGCGAGGTCGACGGCATTCTCCGACTGAGGCTGTGCCAACATCAACATGCGTTTTTTTAAATTCCATTCAGTTGAAAGAAAATTGAACTGGATCTACACTCTAAAATAACATGGTTTCTACTTTAACCTTGTCACAATAGGCTTCTATCGCTAGCACATTACCCTGAATAAACCTGCATTATACCATGGGTTGTTTTGATCACTATTTGTGGGGAATATTCTGAAATGATGTCACTCGGCAACTCATTTCAGAACAATTGACTTCTTCCTCTCCTTCCTGTGACAAGTCCCTTCTGGTGAATTTGAAAAAGATTACAGAAGACAAATAGTATCAGAGCTTAGACTGGCTGTTGTAATTATTTCACCAGTCTTTGTGTAAGACTGTGAGTAAAAACAGAAAAGGCCATGAAAGGCCCAATCAGGCAAGAGAGGAGAGGGCACATATGTTTTGATATCACATGAATGGACTACTAAAGCCTGGGAACTGTATTCAAATGGCTAGTCAAAGGAAAACAGTGAAAAGTTCAACTGTTCTGTTATACTTTGTGCTGGTTATTATTGCTGCATCGGTTAACATTGTGGCTGAAATAAAGTATGTGTCTGGAGAAGTTACAGTTTTGGGGGGAGTTTTTATTTCTTTACTGCTGATGCTGTAGAGCAGTGCAGGCTATTGTTCTTCTCTTTCTGACCCACACATGCACACACACACACACACACTGTCCCTCTGTAGTTATGAAATACGTACAGGTAGTTGCCTCCAGCGGCCAAGGAGGATTAGATAAAATTACACTGACATTCCTGGCATTCCCTAGGCACTGATCTGCATTCTTCCTCCGGCCGGTCCGCTCACGGCACCATCACACACACACAAACGCGAAGGAGGCTATCTGTTATCAACCTTCGTGAAGTCTGTGAGAGGAGTATCAGTTTTTGCATGTTGTATGGACACAAGATGTACACACACGCCACACACACACACACCATGTACCCACACACTAGAGGGCATTCGAGTAGGTGGAATGTTTAAAAGGGTAGTGTGTGTGCCCATGAAGAATGAAGAATGTGCCCATGGTGGGTTGAAAGAAGCTAGTGTTAGTTATCTATAATTTTGTCAGACAAAAAAAGAAAGACAGAAGGAGAGACTAATTGGTGGGGGAGGGATAAAGAGCAAGACACAGAGAGAGGGAGAGAGAGAGAGAGATAGAGAGAGAGAGAGAGAGAGAGAGAGAAAGAGAGAGAGAAAGAGAGAGAGAGCAATACAGAGTCAGAGAAAAGGGAGAACTCTCAGCACAATCTGGACGAATCTGAAAACAGGAAGTCTGGCTACAATAAACAAGGGGAGCGGAAGATGACCAGAGTTCTACTTCCTGTGTCAGTGTTGGAGAGGAAAAAACATATTTTTTAGGAATTATAATACATAATGGACACTGCAAAGAAATATTTTACAGAATAGAGGACCCGAGTGCCTGTTGGTCTCAACTTGGAATCAATTAGTCAACTAACCTCAGGTGTGTATGTATGGCTCTCTACAGCAATCTGGAGAGCAATTAGGGTTTTCGTCCCACCCTATCAGAATCAGAATCAGAATGGGTTTTTATTCGCCATTGAAAGTTTGCACAAACAAGGAATTTACTTTGGCCTAAAGATACCGACCGATGACAGGCAGGGATGTAAATCATTTGTGCATGTCTGTGTGTGTGTGTGTGTGTGCATTGACGTGTATCATATGTCTATCCCAGCACTGTGTTGTTCCTGTATATGTCTATGTGTTTATCAAAGCCTGTATCTGTGAATCTGGGCCCTGGATAGGGCCTTGTCCGTGGGCCAGCAAATACAAAAAAGCCTAGTTGGCACAAAAAAACATCATTTCCTCTGCTCTCTGCATGTCCGCTACTTTTGAGAGCAAAGCCTCCGGACTAGTAACAAATTGGGTTGGACAGGGTTAGAGGGATGAGAGGACAGAGAGATGAAGGCATACATGAATGAAGGATGTGATAGGGCTGGGTGTGGATAAGTAGGATAGAGTGACGTTCTTTGCAGAGTTGCAGAGTTTGAAGGCAGATATCCTCTGCTGTCCTATCATTAGCACATAGATGTGTGTGTGTATGCGTGTGTGTGTGGGGGGGTTGTGTCGTATAAGTACACATTAATCATGATCAGCAGCCTGCTTACCCCTATGCAATCAGTCGTCCAGAGGTATGTTTGCAGACAGTAGCGATATCTGTTTACACCGGACTGATAAATGATGACCTGTGACACCTTATTATTTCTGTTCATTGTCCCTTGCCCTGTCCGGTCCTGGCTGTTTCCATTGGAATTTGTAGGGATTTTGAGCATGGGGCAGTGGGTTATTACACCAATCAATTTAACACAGGATAGTCATGGCAGGCGCACGCACACACAGACTCCCACAATCCTTCTCTGTAACCCCCTCCCTTTCCCCAGATAGAGAAGGATAAAATGCTGGAAGAGAGACTGAACCATCCCCGTTGTCCCCCCAGGAAGGGAGGGGGACAGACAGGCGTCTTCCACTGTCTCAGCATCCCAGGAATACCCTATCCTCTGTCTTTGTAGGTTAAACAAGTTAGCGTGCAATCAAATTAGCATCCCATTCCATCTGAGAGCCGGCTAGCCTAGCTCGTAGAGATTAGATTAGTTTGTGAAGAGCAGCCTAATAATCAGAGGCAGAAGGTAGCATGGAGGTCAGATCAGCTGACCCTATCCAAGGTCCACAGAGACCAAATACCAAAACAACACACACAGCAGGAAAACACATACACACACACACACACACACACACACACACACACACACACACACACACACACAGCGTATTAGCATATTTTACATAATGTCAGTGGCTTCATTGGTAGATGCAACAGATAAAAAAAGATGTACTGTCATGAAACATTCCTTGGTGGGCAGTGCCACCTACAGGCACTAACTGGAACCACTTTCATGGATCAATGAACTAGAGACTCATTCTCTTTGGTAACAGAAAACAGTAACACCTCACTAGATTTATGCCACTTCCTTGTTTGATTTTAAGCAAGGTATGGATAGATTAAGAACAATTAAATCTTACTCTTAGCATTTTCTACCAACCTCTTTTATCATCCAGAAGAGAACAGAAAATAGTCTGATTTAAATAAGAGGTCATGAACTTTGATCCCATATGTTCGTCTGCAGGCTACTTTTGTAAATGTCGCTATGGATGAAAGCTACTGCTGAATGAATAACATGTAATACACCTTATTTTCTCCTTGATAAACTTCAATAATAACGTTGAAACTGAAGAATCAATTATTTAATAAAAAGTATATCACTTTTACAGTAAGTAAGTCTATTGAATGAACACTTTCAGACAGTCGCTCTGACTCGTAGCGCCTGAGTGCAGGGAGATGGCTACACCACATGGTGGCACTGTAATTCTTTCAGAGTACGAATGAAAGATCGTAAAATAAGCATAAAAACATGACTGAATCCCCCGCATAAATGTATTCTAATGACCAGGCATGAGACAGAAAAACACATTTTGAAAATGGCCTTTTGTCTAATTAGTCAGAATAATGCAGAGTTAAATCCTGGCTTGTGGTGGATATGAGTCAAACCAGTGAGTCAGAACTCAATTCGCGAATTGAAAATGGAATGCTTATAGGCTTTTATTTATGTGTTTTTGCAAGTCACGAATTGAATATCAATGTAGGCTGCAATTTGATTTATTTGGGTCGGGGGAGTTCTTAATCCCACCACTAACCAAAGTATTGTGGCTAAACCTAACTATATAGTGACAACAGGCTTTAAAACCTGAGCAAGTAGAAGGATGCAGGGCAGCTACGGAAGCTTGGATCCTGTACTGCCGAAGCAAACTCTGTTTTTTGTTCCCTGCTCCGAGACTGAGTTTGAATATGCTGTTAATCAATTGGAGACAGTACAACGAGTTCCACATCTACACACACCTTCAGAAAAATATTGCCAAAGGAGAAAGTAATTGGCTGAGAAAGAGAGAATTAGATGGAGGAGAAAAGGCGACCATTAAAGTTAGGTGTGATTAAAGCGCTTCAGGCATGGATGGCCCTGATACCATGTGGCCCACCTCATCTCAGGTCATTTCAAAAGACGAGCCTTATCACTTACCTGACTCAATTCTGCAATTTATATGTTCACACTTTAGTTTCCAAACCGGATATTTTGAACCGGAAATATAAATGTTTCAAACAGTCTCAAATTTGACTGAATTTGACTTGATTTGAATTTGACTGTCCTCATTCTTGAAAGATCTCTCATTTAAACAAGTTGATAATGTCTTGGTTTAAATTAAAAGCTACAAGTCAAACAGAACTATGTCATCCATTATTCAGTGGAACAAAATGTTCTGACTTGGAACTGAGAGGCAAGATTAGAGGTCATTAAAGGGCTACAGTAGATGGTGTGTGTCTGCTCTGGTCCTGCTGTCAAACTGCACACAGTCAGAGGGGCCAATGCCTTGTAAATTAATGGTTGTCATTTACTTGTATGACGTTTTAGTCATACTGTAATTGCACGTTGTGTTGTGTGTCACAGTATGGAATAGGGGAGGGAATAGCTTGTTCCACACATTTCAAGTCAAAAGGACACAACTGAATGTGTGTGAGTGTGGAGAGAGAGTGAGAGAGAGACAGAGAGAAAGACAGAGCGAGAAAGACAGACAGACAGAGAGACAGAGAGACAGACAGAGAGAGAGAGAGAGAGAGAGAGAGAGAGAGAGAGAGAGAGAGAGAGAGAGAGAGAGAGAGAGAGAGAGAGAGAGAGAGAGAGAAACTGGGGACAGTACGACTGTCTATTAGTGGAAACCTGTTGGAGAGGTTAGTGCTGGGCATCCCAGCTGAATATACGGTGTTGTTAGCAGCTGTCTGAGCACAAAATGGCCAATTATCATCATATCTGTACCAGGTGGAGAAGGAACCCCTGATACTGAGAGAAAGACAGTGAGAGAACCAGGAAGGAAAAAGAGCAAGAAAAAAAAGGGGGACAGTGAATGTTTCTGAGTGTGTGTGTTAAATAATTAAGTCATGAGAATGGAGGCAAGCAGAACCAGAGGAAAGACTGAGGAATAAAACGTTGTTTCTATTAAATGAAAATCAGACACTCTCGACGATCAAGGTTTCTGACACATTAGATCTCTGCTTTGTGAATATACTCTTGGACTTGTTTTTATGGTAATAATACATGTAATTGTGGTGTCTGAGTTCCTTTTCATCGATTATGCAGTGTAAATAGGTGGAACTATTTGCATAGATTGAGTTGGTGTCTGCATGCTTGTATGTGCCTTGTGTGAACAAATGTGAGTGTGTGTGTGTGTGTGTGTGTGTGTGTGTGTGTGTGTGTGGGATGTTTTTGAGATTGAAACGGATTGAGATGGAAAATCTTCCCCTGAGATTCTTCCACTGATCTGCCTCTGTGTGCAGCGTTCTGATGTCTGTCTTGAGGGAGGTGCTGTTAGTGTCTGAATGATTCCAGACATAGGATTACTTCAGGGAAAATATGATATTCACTTAGTGACAGCTTAGATTTTCTTCTTTTTTCTTCCGAGTCAAAAACTCATCTATCAATGTTACGTAAGATGGACGTGCAACAAATAAATATAGTCACTTTTACATTGCGTCTTGTTTTGGTTCAGTATCTTCCTGAATTCATACGGGCCTACTTGGAATTCCTGAGCTCCACCGAGATTCGAAAGCAACCAATTATTATGAAACATTTGCAGGTAGGCAAAACAATAACACCTTGTATTCTCAGAGGGATTTGCTACTTAATGTCTGAACAAGATGTACGCTAAAACATAAGGAGGATTAGGCTATCACACAGGATCAAAGTCCTTGTACCTTTTACAGCTATTATAGGCATTTTATAGAGCAACTTAGCAAAGTAGGGTCTGCTAACTGGCTAGTCATAGTAGCCTACCCTGGCTATTTGTGGAAAACACTTAACTGTCATCAGCTAGCATGGTTAGTTATATTGCAGTTAAAACCCAATCAGAATCCTAATTTCTCCATGGTACATTAGACTTTCTCCTCCGCGTGGTAAAGCATCTAATTAATTAATCAGAAAGAGAAATTAAGGACACGTCTCAGCTTGTCTGATGATGGGGTGAGATTAGGAAAGCTGAAACAAATGAGTGTGATGATGGAGAGAGTGAAATGTGCGGTGGTGTCAGCGAGAAAGAGATACTTAGATAAAGGAGTGTGAGGATGAGTCTGTTAGATGTATCACCGCCTACATCTGTCAGCAAGTCTTGGCGGAGACCAGAACAATGCAAACATGCTTGCAAAAATCACTGATCATCCTTATTTGCTCCTCCAATATGGCTGCCGTGACCCTCACGCTTCGTCACTGAGGATAAATATGATTCTCCAACGGCAGGGAACCCTAAATATTGATTTATCTGTTCAATGTTGAAATAGGTAATCGGTGTCTTGATTTGCGAGGTGAATCAGATCTATTGAGTCTTGTGAAATTACATGAGAACAGTATCGAAATGACTCAAGATGTTAGGGCTAATGTGAATCATACACGACACTATCAAGGGGGCTGAAATGGCAGAAGCAGGGTTTGGATTGTTCTGTGATTGAAAAACTGTCATTATTTCTCAAAAGCATAATTGTCTTCTGTCTTCAGAGTAAGTTAGAGAGAAGCAGTCAGGGCTGGCGTGAGGGCAGACATGAGGGGGGGGCTGTCTGTCAGCTTGTGTGTGTGTGTGTGTGTGTGCGTGTGTGTGTGTGTGTGTGTGTGCGTGCGTGTGTGCGTGTGTGTGTGTGTGTGTGCGTGTGTGTGTGTGTGTGTGTGTGCGTGTGTGTGTGTGTGTGTGTGTGTGTGCGTGTGTGTGTGTGCGTGTGTGTATGTGCGTGCGAGTGGGTGGGTGATTTGGCTTTGTTGAGCAGTGAAAGGCAGAAACAAGAGGAGGCAGCAGCGTTGCCTGTGGTTATGGAGGCACCCTGCTGGAACAAAGACTGTGGATTAGTCCATTTGCTCTATCTTGTTTACTAATGTGAGGGGCAATTAGGTTTATTTTAACCTTTTCATGTTCCTGTTAAATTTGCCTGAAAACGCCTAAACAGCATACCCAAAGTAAATTGGAAGCTGTTCTTGAACCATTTGGAGTACATGCATGTAAATGATCTCTTTTGAAAGCTGACACTCTGAAGTTATGTCCCCTGTTGTCAGGACCCCTGTCAGTCCTTCTAGTGTTGAGTAATAGAAGCTTGAACACAAGGAAAGTGAAAATTTCTATTTCCGCCTAGATTTTGTTTTGAAAACAGAGGCCTGAAGAGGCCTAGAGGTGGTAGGTATTATCTGGAAGACTAAATTGGACCACAGGTTGAAGCCTTACCCAATTCAAATCAAAAGTCAAACATAATACCACAATATATTCATATTTGACACATGTTTTTATAAGAGTACATCCAGGAATTTTCTAAAAGGGTCTTTTGGAGACTCCAAAATGACCCTTTGTAACCAAGGTCAAGGTCAAATAAAAAGGTATTATTTTTCATAATTGTTATCTCTGGCCCATCTCTGGTACTTAGAAATATCATATATAATAGCTAAATCCCTAATTAGTAATACTGAAACACAAAAACTGAAGCATGAACACATTGGAGTGCTTTATCTGATTCCAAGGATTGGCGCACAAAGAACACTGATTCTGTCAACCATATTGCGCAATCGACTGTTATTTTGAAGGCTCCACAGACGCATACAAATGAGGTATTGGCATTTTCAGCTAGCTGTCAGCTACAAGGCTAACGAGCTAATTTCAGAGCCAGTCGAAGCCAGTTCGAGAAATTTGTTTAGAACGAGTGTGGGGGGGGGGGGGCGGGGGGGGGGGCAGGACGCACAGACCTAGTTGGCTTTAGAGGGCTGTCAACGGGGCATGGAAGCTCCTATTGGGTCGAACAAGGTGTCAATCAAAAGGGGAGGGTTCAACGGACATTTTGAGACCTTCATTTTGTAAATACTCCGTTGATAAATCGGAGAAAATAACACTTTTATGTGAACAAGTTGTTTCTTCCGTCGGCTAACTTGCATAATGAAACAAAGGATAATGGCTATTCATGAACGTAAAACATTGTATTTGGACGAATTACTTTACATGGTTAGATACTTTGAACCCTTGGGACTTACGCAGATCAAGTTTTGATGGCATGATTTGCACACCTGGACCTATTTGAACAACTTAGGGTGAGTACAACTTTTTTCTTTGGCATTGTTGAAGGAATGTTCACCGGAAAAAGACGTTGACTTTGCTTGCTATTGCGACTTGATCTTGAATTGGTTTATTTCAATGGAAGCACAAGAATCGTAGCTTTCCAACGATGTATAACATGTGTAGCGTCTAAAAAATATATTTTTTAGAATTTAGTGCGTCGTAACTGAGGAAGGGGGAGGCAGCATTTTTGTCTCGCGGGCGAAACAGGAGCGTAAACAGGTTAATTTATTGTTAAAAATGGTTCTAATAATAAATTAGGTTTATTTTAATTTATTGTTAAAATGGTTAAAACTTTTTAAATTGGTTCTGAGTAGTTGATATTTTCCAGGTGTTATGGTACAACATATTATTACATGCATTTTCTTTTAAATATTCTCATTGAGATAATAAGTCGCTATATTGCAATACTATGTTCTTATATTGAGATAAAATGTCATTTTATTTAGATAAGTCAATATATTGAGATAATAAGTAATTACATCGAGATAAATCATTGTATTATTGAGTTAATAATTCAGTCAAATTGAGTTCCTAAGTCATTATGTTGATAGAAGAAGTCATTATATTGGGATTAATAATCTGACTTAGTATCCGATTATAATGAATTAGTATCTCAATGGTGGTGAGATAAGTCTGATATTGAGATCATTAGTCATTATATTGAGATCCATAGTCATGTTATTGAGATCCTGAGTCCTTTTATTGAGAGAAGTCCTTGTATTGAGATTAGTCATTTAGGTAATGTATATGTTGTCATATTTTTATTAGGTGGCAATAATTCTCCTCCAGTGATCAATAAATCCCTGTGTCTGACTAATTGGAAGATCCTCTGTTCTCTAGAAGAGATAAAAGCCCCACAAAATGTGATTGCACTTAACATCGTCATTGCACTTTCTCTTGGATGTCTATCAGAAGAACATTGTTTCTTTTGTTGTAAGGGTAAAAAGCCTGGGGCTAAAGTAAAAAAGAGACAACCTAAGGTAAGATAGGCATCAAGCATTACAGCGAGAGAGAAAGGTAGAGCATGAGAGAGAGAAAGAGTGTGAGAGAGAAACCTTGAGAGGCTTCAAACTGTACAGAGCGATAGACAGAAAGAAGGAGAGAGAACATTCTCTTGTTATTTGAAGTCCCCATTCCTGTGTTGTTCCCTTGATATGGCGATCTGTGTAGGCTCCCCGCACGTAATCATCGAGGCCCACTGCTCCCGATGTCTGATGAGAGAGAATATCATCTAAATAATATGAATATCAATAGCACACTTGAAAGTTTGGCGCCCCTGTTTATCGTAACGTGCCGATAGGTGACGACCGAGGATACAGAGTGTGTTTGAAATGCAAAATATCAGCCTCTGATTTAAAAGTCATATTTTTGCTGGCTTCTAACACCGGGGCTGTCTCGCTCACTGGTGATATCCTGTCTGTATCTCTGAACCGTTTTAACAGTATTGATCTGTGACACACAGCGCCGACTCTGTTCTGTGTAGGAATGGCTTCGGGGAGCTTTACACACTCTTCACAAGCAGGAAAATACGAATTATTTCAACCATGTGGCGACAGGCCTTTTAACTACAGCTGTGAACTGTGTGTGGTAAATTGTCCATATTCTATAAATACCTAAGAGAACACCAAAATGTACATATCCCCCCTAGTTATTTGTTGTTGCCCTTTAATTTTCCTCACACAACTACCATTAGTCTCTCACATTGGTACGAAAACTATGTTTGTGTGTGTGTGTCGGTGTGCCAATTCAAATTAATTAGCCAAAAAGGTTCTTGTGTGAGTGGCTATGGGGGCTCTCCTGAGGTATGGTTCTGATAGAGTTCTCAGAGCCCAGCGGAACTCCAGAGAAACATCAGTCTCAAAGCCTGATCAAGCCTCATCCCTTCTTCTCTCATTTTCCTCCTCCTGCTCTCTCTTTTCCCCCTCCTCCTCTCCTCAGAGCTTCGTGCATGAGCACTGCTAGGGCTTGAAGTGCAGAACGCAGTCTGCAGGGTCTGGCAAAACTAACTACACTTGAAACAACATGACCCCAGCCCACCACCAGCTGTAGGTAGGTAGGTAGATAGGTAGGTACTGTAAGTAGGTAAGTAAGTAAAACGGTAGGTCGGCAGGCAAGGCCGGCAATGTTTGAATTGAATTGATGGATGAAAGATAGTCCATACCGACATACATACAGATAGAAAGATAAAATTGATGGATGGGTTTGAAAGATCCTTTTCCTTGGATGTGTGATCGATCCTGCAGTATGTGTCCCTATAGCGATCCTTCTATCCTTTTATTCATTTCCGTAGCATTTCATGAAAACCCTTCCATTCCTGGTAAAGCTCAACATTGTAGCACCTAACCTTGATATCTTTTTACAGCTCCTTTCCACAGACGTAGGTCTCCAGGTCTCACTGAAAGTTGACCAAAGAGGCTGCTTAGTACAAACCAATTCAGAGAGTTTGTCAGGTATATTGTTGGTTAATATAACCAAAAAAAAGGTATGCCATAACCTACCACAATAATTTTTCTGCTGGGCAGAATAAGCTTATGATATCGATCAACTGTCTCTAATTTCCCTAGTAAAGATAAAATCCTTTTAGAAAATATTGAGACATTTTTATAATTATAGTGGTTATTTTACAGTAATAGAGGCCTCTCAGGACATGCTTTCACAGATGTTTAAGGGCTGTCAGGTATGAAGACTGCTCCATTGTGGTCACAGAAGAGGTAAACACCCCTCTTGTTGCCGACGAGGCAAAGTTGCAGAGGGAAGCATACAATAATGCGTCAAGTCAAGACCCAACGTTTGAGAAGTGTATCGACGTATGGATCTCACTTTCCTTTCAGGTATTGGGGAGGGGTGGGGGAGGCAGTCGCGAGGGAGGGGATGCTGTGTTCAGGTCCACAGGGAGCTGGGAGCGAGCAGGGTGGGGGGGGCAAGAGCCGGCCGACATTATGCGACAAGGAGACAGAGGCTTAGCATATATTGAGTGTTTATGCAGGGAATTGAAAATGCCGAGCACCTTTGGTTAAACCCACTGACTGTTAAGTTGTTAGGCTTAACAGAAAAGCACCCCAATGCAAACAACACGTGCCTGAGCTTTGTAGGTCCTGGAAAGCTGTTTGCATGGGCGTTTTTACTGTTCTTATACAGTGTCAACATGTTGTTTTTATAGAATGTTATGTCGCGGAAGACTCAAGATGTCGGCTGAACTGTGTCTGTATGAAAATATGTGGTATCCAGAGGGATAGAGATACATGGTGCGAGCGTGTGTGTGTACACCTGCTGGTCCGTAGATGAGAGATAATGAGTGGATGAGGTGAGCGCTTGAGGAGACTGAGGATATCGTTGTTTGTCTTCGTAAGGGCAATGCACACATCAGGGGGAATGGGCCAGAGAGACGTCGTGGATTAGGGCAGAGCTCTACCCTGATACAGAACCCG
Source organism: Osmerus eperlanus (assembly GCF_963692335.1). NCBI lineage: Eukaryota > Metazoa > Chordata > Actinopteri > Osmeriformes > Osmeridae > Osmerus > Osmerus eperlanus. The sequence continues at coordinate 10,044,722 of NC_085030.1, read as the reverse complement.
AAGGCGCTCCCCCTGCGTCTCTCCTCCTCTCCTCCTCTCCTCACCCCTTCTCTCACTTCACTACTCTTCTCTTCTCTTTTCTTTTTCTCTCTCTTCTCCTCTCCACTCCTCTCCTCTCCTCCCTCACCCTCCCCCCCTCCCCTCACCTCTCCACTCCTCCTCAACCTCTCCTCCCCCTCACCCTCTCTCACTCCCTCCTCCCTCCCTCCCCTCCCCACTCCCTCCCCCTCCCTCCTCTCCTCTCCTCTCCTCTCCTCTCCTCCCCTCCCTCCCCTCCCTCCCTCCCTCCCATCACCTACCCTCCCTCCCTCCCTCCCTACCTACCTACCTACCTACCTCCCTCCCTCCCTCCCCTCACCCTCTCCTCTCCTCCCCTCCCCTCCACCCCTCCCCTCCCCTCTCCTCCTCCTCCCCCTCCCCTCTCCTCTCCTCCCCTCCCCTCCCTCCCCTCCCTCTCCTCCATACACACTACCCATGCCTCCGGAGAGCCACCACACACTGACCAAGGTCCAACAAAATATTAACAAGTAAACAGGTCCATTTGATTTATTTTTTAAAGAAGTAGGGGTAAAGGTATTGACTTAGAGATGATCAAATTCACATTCATGCGGACATCACACACAGTACTGAGAAGACCTTCAATTATTCCTTTATAGTGGTCTGTGCAGAATGACAATGGAAAAAAGGTAATATTACAAAGATGTGGAGGACAGAGGTGTGTCTCTATGAATGTAGGACAGAACATTCAAGTGTGATGTAGAGGAGTGGCAATCTCACCTCGTATTGTGTCAGCATCAAACACCCATGTTCTGATGCAAGGACACAGTGACACGATCCACATTCACACCTACCCGTCCCTATCACCAATGCTCTGCTTCAACATCACACCCGTATGTCAACACACCACACATACACACACACACGCACACACACATCATGCATGCACGCACTCAGGCACTCAAGCACGTGCACATGCGAAAGCACACACCCTCGACCTTGCATGCAAACTGCCTCGGACCCAACACATACACACAAACACACTCCCACACGCCCTCTCTAACACACACCGACACAGTCTCGCAAGGAGAGCTGCTCTGAGCGCCTCCTGAGCGCTGTAACCCACATGAAGCCCATGGTAGCTGTGGTGCTAGTGGCCTACAGGCCAGGGGCCGGCCTCCTGCCGAGCTAACACGCTGGAGCTCAGCCATTACAACCAGCTGCATTGATTCACACATCATCTCCCATCACACCCAGTCCTCCAACAGGGCTCCCACAGCATCTTGGTCGAGTCGATTGTATTCTACTCGGTTGCACAATGTGGGGACATGAACCTTTGCTTTTGAACCATCTTCAAATATTTACCCCATGCAGTTCTTCTAAATGCTATTGTGGGGTAGATGTTTTTTACATACCTGCTCACACGCATGCACACATGCATGTGCTGTACACACACATACACTATCTCTTATTTTACAAATACACACGTACATACAACTTCTCTCAAACAGACACACACACATACACACACACACACACACGTACACACACACAGACACATACACACACATAAACACACGCTCACAAACAGAGGCTGGGCCGGAGAATCAATTAGATACTGCTTTGTTTCTGCTGAGGGTATTAGCAGTCAGCACAAATATCATTATCACTTTGTCATCATACCATAGCTAAAATTATGCAAATAGTTACAGAGACAAAAGTAAACATTTTGTACTCTCAACAGTTATTCATAAGTTTCTCCTTTGTTATTAGTTTCATCTCAAGTCTTTGATTTCCTTTTTTTTATGACGATGAAATATTCATTACATTCTGTTTGTGTGCTCAGCTTTCACGTTTCACATTCATAAATAGGAACATGAAAAGCCAAGGTTTCTCATGAAGTCAATACAGAGACAGAGACTGTATTTGAATACAGAGAGGAACCCTAAAAGGTCTAAGTGTTGTGTTCTCAAGAGAAGATCAGAGGGGACTTTTTCTGCCCCAGTCGATCCTGTGCCGTGCCGTGCTGGTCAGAAGTTTGGATCTCCAGGAGACTGAGTAGAAATCCATATGTGTCTCCAGCCGATCATTGATATTCCTCTGCCTCTCCTCTCCTCCTCTTCTTGTCCTCTCTTCTTGTCTCCTCTCATCCTCCTTCATCCTGCTTTCCTCTCTGCTCATCCTCCCTTTCCCTGTTTCACGTTCTCTTGCTCTTTCTGTGTCTCTCTCCCGTCCTCTCCTCTCTGCTCCTCTGTGGCTCATCCATTCTCCCTTTCCCCACAGGCTGGGTCACAAAATCCAATAACCTGCAGGATTCACACTTCCCCTCTCCAGCTTTCAGCATCCCTTCTTCCTCCTCCCACCCTTCTGTACGTCTACGCCTCCGCTTGCCCCTACATCCATCTCTCTCTTCCTCCTTCCCTCCACCACTCTCTCCCCACCCCCTCCCCAGGCTGCCGCTGTGGTGTTTGGTGGATAATCTGTTTCCTGTTGGCTTTGCCCCTCGGGTCAGTTATCATTTCGATCTAAAAACATGAAGAATATTCACCTACGGGGACGACCACACCATAATAGTCGCCTGGCTTGGCTCACTCCCAATTTTTGACCTTTTCACCGCCGGACGATCACAACAAAGACAGTCCGAATTATACTTTTCTTTTCCAAAAGAGCTTGTGGAGTTTTTCAAATGTAACATTTAACATCATGTGTTTATGCTATTGCTGGAACTAGGTTTATATGTTTACTGTGACTTCCACAGAGTTGGCTCAGTCTGCATCCTCTGAGACCGTGTTGTAAACCCCATCGTGCCGCAGGGAGCTGTAGATTCAATGATGGCGGCTGATGTTTCCCTGGAACTCAGTTTGTCTGGGACCTTACTGTTCCCAAATCAATACCCAAACCCCAAACTGGCATAGCATACTAACACCCTTGTGACGGTGACATAAAACATGCAACAAAATTGATGTGCTGTTTAATGCAGAGATAAAGTCACACCTGGACTTTCCCGATTCTGGCGTAGGCACTGCGAGGGAAGGGAGGTGGATAGCTGACCTGGCTGTGCCCCTCTCTCTCTCTCTCTCTCTCTCTCTCTCTCTCTTTTTTCTTTCTTTTTCTCTCCCTTTTTCTCTCTCACTCACTCTCGCTTGCTCTCTCTTTCTTTCTCACTCACTCACTTACTCTCTCTATCTCTCTCTGGAACAGGTCTTAGTGGGCTCCCTTTCAATACCACATTGATGAGCAGACGTAGTCTAGCTGACCTGTTGTACGGGGGATGGAAGAGAGCTGGCAATCCGATATGAGAACCATGCATCACCATACCGTAGCCCTTGTCACTGCTGACTTTGTGAAAGAAGTTGTATTCTGTGTCAGTCAGCCCTTTCAGCCGCTAAGTACCTTGGGGAAGACCACAGTTCTCCTCATCTCTAATGCCCCTTCTTTCCTCTCTCTTTCTTTCTCTCTCTCTCTCTCTCTCTCTCTCTCTCTCTCTCTCTCTCTCTCTCTCTCTCTCTCTCTCTCTCTCTCTCTCTCTCTCTCTCTCTCTCTCTCTCTCTTTCTCTCTCTCTCAATCTCTCTCTCTTTCTGTTCCCTTGGATGTAATGATGCGAGGTGAGGCCATTTCTGGAGATAGTGAACTGAAGAGTTTTGAAAGTAGCAAATCTGCACCCAACTTTCCCCCTATTTCATCCTTTCATCTTCAGCATGGAAACTTAGAATCCCCCCACACCCACACACAAAGAGGAATGGGGGTTGCAATTTTAGAGCCAATTTGTGACTAAAAACTCCCAGAGAAGATAATGATAATCATTATTATTGCTCGAAACGCTTGTTCTGAGTCGGAAAGCAATAAAGTTGGTTCTGAGCCACTTTGGCACCATGCATGAACCCGTCCAAGCTGTTCTACGAACACCCAATGAGAATTCACAATCAGGTAGAAGAACTGACACGCAGCTAGAAATACACAGTTCACTCATGTCAGCCTTTTGGCTCTCTGCTCTTCTCCCCTGCTACCTCCCTCTCTCCTCTCTACTAAAGCCTCTGTCTCCCCTCTTCTCCTACTCCTCCCTCTCTCCCCTCTTGCTCTGTAGCCTCTCTCTAATGATCCCTGTCCTCCCTTCTTCCCTCTCTGTTTTCTCTCCCTCTCTCTGTGCCACAGTATTGAAGAAGAAACTGTAATCAAAGCTTGTCTGACTCTATGTCATCAAGGGAAGACAGGGATCCCAGTAATACCGAGCTCTGATACAAGATCAATCTGGTCTCGGCCGTGCCACTGATGTGTACTAATCAGTTTTCTGTCCCAGGTAGCACAATGGCAGCTTGAGCAGCACGCCATATTTGTCATGACAGAAGTGAGTCCCTAGATCTCAGCGCATCATCCTTTTTATATAAATGCTGTGAAAACCAGTGAGAGATTGGTTTATGATAAATACATGTGATTTAACTGGCATCAAAGCTAAGCTTCAGTTGACTGATTGTTTTGTTTGTGAGTGGGGCACAGCAAAAAAAGGGTTTCGCGAGCAGGAGAACATTCAACAAATAATGAGGGTCGATTTAGGTCTGAATATTTACCTTACATTTCACTGGTGACGTTCATTAACCAGGTATCCGTGGTTCTAAGAGACACCTTGGCCTCAAGATCAGGTCAGCGTTCTAACAGGGGTGGAAGAAACACAACACACAACCCCATCTGGAAAAGTGATGGAAGAAACCATAGGGGGCACGATGAAGGGAGACAGACAGAGATGGAGGAAGATAGAGGGATGTGGTTTGGAATTTAAATCCCAATGGGATGCACATCCACAGACAGGGTGGTTGTGGGTGTGTTGCCCTCTGAGGATTACTTACTGGACGGGACCTAAATGTCCAACACATGTCATGACTCATGACTCTGCTCTGGATAACCTTCATACTCCTTTCTGAGGCTGAGCGGATAGGCTGGCAAGGTGGCTTAGACGTGAGGGTGTGGGCGGGGGTTGGGGTAGGCAAGGGGACATCAGAGACAGGTTAAAGGGGGGAGGGGGGACTCTGGGAATTATTAAACGATATGGGGTGTGGGTCAGGTCTTGCCTTCTTTTCTTGCCTCTCTCCGTCTCTCTCTCTCTTTTGCCTTCTCTGCTGCTTCTCTTGCCTCTCTCGATCTCAACTGGTAAACCTTGAGGAATCTCATGGAAGAACGACCAAGGTTCAGCAAGGTAGAGCGATAGAAGTATGAGGGGTCAAACCTGAATCGCTGATAGCTCTTCTCCTCTCTTTGCTTGGTCTCCAGCTACTGAGAGAACTCAAAGCTACAATTGCAACGTGAGAGCGGTCATATACCTTTCTATAAGGTTTCTCTCTCATTTTCCTCTCTCTCTCTTTGCTTCTCTCTCAATCACCCCTAGGCCATCCATACCACACAGGACTACCCGGGGGAACCCAGAGGTTCTCCTCAATGAGCCCCAGAGTGGCGCTCGGTGCAAGGCCACAACCCACCCATCGGTACCCCACCACCACCACTTCATGGATCCTAATCTCTCCTAATTTACTCCTTAGGGCTTTGAGACGCACACATAAGTGAGCTATTTTATTTTTTAACAATTGCACACACGTCATGAACACACACAGACCCTCGTGAATGCACACACATAAACAAATACATTCACACAAATGCATATAGCTTAGACTTGGTGGACTTTCATGTACTTTTTCTCTAGTAAAAACACACAGACAGTGTTTATGTAGAGTGAGTGTTGGCAGTGGGGGTTGTTTCAGTGTAAACTATGGGGGGCATGAGTTGAAAGCAGCCTACTCTAAGGTGCCTCTCTTCATGTAGCTACCTGACACAAACACACGCCCACACAACGCAAATATTTATTTTGAGTTTCTTCACCCAGGTCTAATTTATGATTGATTTATGTCGAGCTGTTGTGCATTTCAGAATTACTAAGCAATTCTTTTGGAGGCTGGGAGTGTGGGAAATGAACAGAATACATTACAGGTGAGTGGTGGTGCTCTGTGCTGGCCCGCGGAGCTGCACAACCCAGGCTGCTGCTGTTGTTGTCTATTTGCATATCCCCCAAATCCGGTCTTTGTCACTGTTCATTCCAGTTCTGCCTAAGATCATCACAAAAGAAATCGTTATAATGTACATGTGCCTAGCTGACACTCTACAGCCTTGTCTCTGTGTGTGTGTGTGTGTGTGTTTATAGATCCCTTATACCCTATTTGCATGTCCCATTAGATGATTTCCATAGACCTACATTTTATCGGTGCCCTACCTAGACACCTTTTGTAGTGCGTGTGTGCGTGTGTGTGCGTGCACGCATTAGTGTGACTGAAGACTGTTCAGCCTAAACTTCCTAATGAGGGGCTTGATGTTTCTAGATAATTGTCTCCTTACAGAGTTTGCCTGGCTTCACCGTCTGAGAAATGAGTCAAACTCAAACTGCTGGAGAGTTGTGGATCTGTACTGTGAACAGGGAGGATGGTCAAATATACTTCCCTTCCCCTTGTCAGAGGCAATTTTCAAAGAGTTGCGTGTTCTGTAAGTCTGTGTGACTATGTGTCACCTGACAGCATAGTGGAGAGTGTCAGCTCTCTAACTGGCAGGGGCAGTGTTCTGTCCTGGATTCTCCCAGAGACACTAAAATCATCGTTAACTACCTCGTCCACTAGGAGAGACAGCATGCACACAGTGGTGTCAGCTCCATCAGTTTGTAGGCAGGGGAGTTTTGTCAACAAGCTATCAAGATTTGTCTGTGTCATTCAAACTTAAAAAAAATGAAAAGATCTCTCTCCTCTCCTCTCTAGTATTTTTAGCAATTCACTTTCTCCTTTCCTGACTGCCCCCGCATCCTGGTCTCTCAACCCCTCTTCTCTCCTCCCCTCCTCTTTCCCCTCTTTTCCTCTTCTCTCCCGGGATTGTGAATCATTTGGTGCAGAGAATCATGGATAATGGCAGCTCTCTATAACTGGCCTATCTCTCCATCTCATCAGTCCTGACCTTCAGGACTCGTCTCTGAGTGCTGCAGGTAATGGCACGGCTTCAGTGCCCCGTTTCTGGATGAGATGGAAACATGCCCATACTTGGTAAAGGCTATAATCAAGCCCTATTTGCATGTGGGGTGGATTACAGCCAATAGCATGGCTTACAACAGCAGACATCTGCATTGTATTGTTTTCAGATTATAAATGCGTATTAGTTTAGAGTTCTCTTTTCTCCCCTGAATAAGGTCACATTTTGGTTCTTGAAAGGCATTTTGTGGTAAAACCCCAGAAGGGTTGGACTGAGGGTATATTTGATACACAATACAATTGTTATCACTCAGTGCCATTATTGTCTCTGTTGACTGTGGAGGAGGAGGGAATGTGGGCCAGGACCAGACTTGGTCTTCTCTCTGTAGAATCCATTGTCTGTGATGATACTTTCCACCCAGCCTACACAAGCCAAAGTCCCAATGGGAGGGAAGCAATCTACACCCACACATTTGTTTCTTGAAGGACTCCCTGTATCTGATGAGCGCTCGGTCACACATGCAAATGCACATGACACACAAACTTACGCACATGCACATGTGCAAACACTAATTTGTTTCAGGACGGGTGTATAATCATGTCCTCTGTGCTTTGGGACAGTGGGTCTCAATGGGACAGTGGGTCTGAATGGGAGAGTCTCTGTGAAAGGGTTCTCTGTGTGTTTTCCCATATAGAGATAACATACCTGGCTGCCACATGTGACAGTGATCAAATACTGCAGTGTGTGTGAAACCACCCACTTTTACTCTATGTAGGTCAGCCCCACAAAATCAATGCTTGCATCCTTTCTGTGGTGTGGCTAATATTGAGAGATACATTTAAAAGATGGTGTAAGCAAGAGATGGATTTTTTTGCATAAAGAGTGCAGTGGCTCACAGGTACAGTATACATCGAAAATATGGCGCTATGATAATGTGCCCTGTTTGACAGGCAAGCAAGAGCAAGAGCATTTGTCTTGAATAATATGGCATGGTACTACATACATACTGATGGTATGGTCCTTAGTTAGGTACATGTTTTAGTGTTCTACTGTGGAGGAGTTTCTTTTTGGTAAACATTAAAAAAAACTAAAACATTTCTACTACCAAAGGAGTCTGGGGATGTGTGGACAGAAATCCTGTATTCCGATGTTTGTCACAAAATAAATAAGGAAATTGAATAAAGTGGGAGTCTAAATAGACAATGCATTGGAAATGCATCACAAAATGCTTTGTATTTTATGTATATTTCTCCATAATAGAAGACAAAATATATAGCTATCTATCCCTGATCAGTTTGTATTCTATCTATTTGACAGACTACCACACCTTATCTACACCACTTACATGTATTTTCTCTCCTCTTCCCACTCCAGTAGATGGACCATAATGGTGTATATGTATGGGTGTTTTTTATGCTTTGGCCACTCTATTTATCAAGGTGCCACCTCTAATGGCTGCTAAATTAACCATGTGTTCCGGGGAGCGTGCCTGTGAAGATCAATCTGGTGCTGGCAGGAGGTGTGTGTGGTCTCCTCCCAACGACCTCCACCCTGACCTTACCCTGTGTGGGGGACCACACATACACACAAACACACAGGGACGCGCAAACGTTCGACAGCCAAGAACACACTGCAATACAGGTGTTTGGTGCAGTCAGGTGAAAGGATGGACACACACACTCTGATAACATCGTTTTCAGTGCCTCACTTAAGACAATATTGCATCATAGCAGAACACAGCCAGCCGTGGCGACAAAAAAGTACGGTCTTTAGATTTGGGGGAGATCTCTATCTACTTGTTCAGACACTGTGTCCTGTGGGGATTGCTTATCTGCTCTGATGCTTCATCTGTCCACCTGTCCCTCACTCCCATCCAGGATGCACAGACAGAAACGAGGGTTAGATAGCCTGGAAGGTTCAGAGAGATGGAGGGAGGGATAGCAAAACGCATAGCGGTGGAGAGAAGGGGAGTAGGAGAGGGACGTGAGGTTGGAGCGGAGGTGGAGGTGTGGAGAGATTGTCTCTGATAGGCAGGGGACAGACAGGGGACACAGGGTCACGTGTTCATTGGGATAAGCCGGTCGGCAGAGTTATCAGACAGGTTCTTAGATGGACAGGAGAGAAGGAAGGAGGGAGAGAGAGAGAGAGAGAGAGAGAGAGAGAGAGAGGGACATTAGGGGATGTAACATTAAGGGTGGAGAACAGTGATACCCTGGTGCTGAGAAGAGAAGAGATGAGATGAAATTAGAGAGGGGGGGGGGGTGAAGGAGAGATGAGAAGAAGAGAGGACTCCGACAGATGAAGATAAAGCACCCTGTACTACCTGGAATCACACTCACGGCTGGAGCTCTGCTGGGAGGACAGGCGGTCAACCACGTGGTAACCAATCAGATGGAGTGGATAAGCAAGAGTGTGTGTGTGTGTGTGTGTGGTGTGTGTGTGTGTGGGGGGGGGGTGGGGTAGATATATGCTGCTGCTGGTAGAAGATAAAAACGTATTTCGTATTCCCCTTTAGGAATTCTCTTTAGAGCATGGTCTACATCAAAATGTTGTTCATGTTTTAACCTTTTGACATGGTATTATGTTTCATACAACCGGAAACCAAACAAACGAGTGACCTTCAATGACTTAATAACAGCAAAGTGACAATGACATCAACCCATTCACACACACCGTTTCCCCCTCCGTGTCATTTCAGTCTCTGGGATTACCAGTAAATGTATGGTAATCTCACGGATCTCTCCTTTAATCCCGCCCATTAACTAAAGCGAGCTTGTGAGCACCGAGTTGGCCCCCCGCCCGTTCGCCGCTCGGTCAGCTCATTACACCGTCAGGGTGGGCAGAGCCTCATCAGGGCCAATTAGCCGGCTCCAAACGAAGAACTGCATGGTTGAGTTTGACCTAACATTGTTCTCCCTCCAGTACATGGCACTCTGCTCTCACACAATCAAACTGATGGTGGGTGATGTTTAAGATTGGTTAGGTCCGTAATCATGGGCTAAAGAGATCTGGAGGGAACCAGGAGAGTTCAGCCTTGTGGCTATGGTGGTTCAGATGCACTTGACTTTTGCTGGTCTTCAATAGAAAAGGGAGTGGATATTTTTTTCTCCAGTCTGGAGAGAAATTCCTGCAGTGAGTGGAGCTTTTGTGATGTAGCATTGTGCATTTTAGCCTAAGGGTCGTATCAGAAATGTGGCGGAGACTTCAGAACATTCGTTTATATCTTCGAAGGCCTTGCTAACTTTGAGTTGAAAAAGTTGAAAAGACGCTACTTACACAAGTTAAGCTTATCTTTGGAGACAGTGTGGCTTTACTTAAAGGACAGTAAACAGATCTTCACAGCACCAGTGTGGGTTGGAAGACTCAGACTCTTCACCATTTATAGTAGTATTTGACATGAAACAGATGAACCGGTGAATCACGGACTTTGTGTTTCTTTACACCTTTTCTCCTGAAACTGAAAGGTAACAAACAAATAGTTAATCAATAAGCTGAGTCAAGGTGATGACACTAAGGCAAATATTGACCAAACAGCACAGTCACAGACAAAACAACAGGTTGAACTTGGAAGTAGTGGAACTGCAGGGTTTTTGATTGTGGTGGATTCATCAGGATAATGATGAGTGACATGCAGAATGACCAATAGCATCTGGACACTGGGATGGTTTCTGGTATGAATACAGAGAGCCAGTGGAGGGGAAACAAACATACACACCAGACAACATACTGTATGTCTGTAAGTCAGAAAGTCATTAACATTACATGGTTCAAAGTAAAAACATTTGGGATCAACTAGTTACTAACAGGAGGAGAAGAGAGGAGGAGGAGAGAGGAGAAGGAGAGGAGGAGAGAGGTGGAGAAGAGAGAAGGAGAAGAGAGGAGGAGAAGAGAGGAGGAGAAGAGAGGAGAAGAGAGAAGGAGAAGAGAGGAGGAGAAGAGAGGAGGAGAAGAGAGGAGGAGAAGAGAGAAGGAGAAGAGAGAAGGAGAAGAGAGGAGGAGAAGAGAGGAGGAGAAGAGAGGAGGAGAAGAGAGGAGGAGAAGAGAGAAGGAGAAGAGAGAAGGAGAAGAGAGGAGGAGAAGAGAGGAGGAGAAGAGAGGAGGAGAAGAGAGAAGGAGAAGAGAGGAGGAGAAGAGAGGAGGAGAAGAGAGGAGGAGAAGAGGTCTCAGCTGCAGGCTAGCATACCCTATTCCATGTGAAGAGGAATCTAGTTGTTGACCCCCCCTAGGCTTCCTTCTATAAGGAGCCCTCTCACCTTCCAGAGCCCTCTCTCTCTCTCTCTCTCTCTCTTTCTCTCTCTCTCTCTGTGTGTGTGTCTCTCTCTCTCTGTGTTTCTCTCTCTGTGTCTCTCTCTGTCTCTCTCTCTCTGTCTCTCTCTCTCTCTCTCTCTCTCTCTCTCTCTCTCTCTCTCTCTCTCTCTCTCTCTCTCTCTCTCTCTCTCTCTCTCTCTCTCTCTGGCTGTACACTTGTAGTAGAAGAAACAGAACATTATGTTCTAGCAGATCATGTGTGCTTCTTAACATTAGCTTGGTAATTGGACATTTGGGCAGTTGACAAATGGGAGATATTAGCGTCCCAGAAGATTATGGAACATATTCACAACACATTAAAAAACGTGCGCCGCTTGAATGAGGTCAGCAGGTGCATCTTTTCTTTCTTTGTTATGTTTCAAAGAGAGTTCCAAAGTTACGTTCCACCAACCATTGCACCCCGAAAACAACACAGACCTCGCTTGACCACATGCCCCTCCCACACGCTCCTTATGTCCACCCCCATCTCGAATGTGTTGGACGGCGACCACAATGTAAACCCTCGCTGCCTTGAAACTCCTCACTGCAAATCAAGTCACAATGTCAATACTGGTCCTAAACGCCAACCAACCAAGTTGTGTCTGTATCCGTATTAATGGGTGATGGCATACCCCTATCAGTTTTAATGAAGTCTGTCTTTTCCACCGTGCTTTTCTTTTAATCTCCTATTGACGTCCAGGGCCGACCTTGCGATCATTCCTAATAAGTCATCTTTATGGAGGTGGCAAATAAAGTTGTAACTACAGCAGCCGAAAGGCCCCACCGAGCCTGGTCGGCTTGTAAAAATGATGAAAAAAAAGTAATAGCCTTCTCTTTATCCCAGATGGAGAAAAAGAAAACCAGTTTACAGCCGACTATCGAGCGAAAATTGTGTGAAATAGAGGTGTCGTTCTCTCTTCTTCTGTTTGGATAAATACGCCGTGTTTTAAATCTCAGGGCCCTTGTGCTTTACAATAGTGTGTGTTACTGTGTGTGCATGTGTCACTGTGTGTGCGTGCATGTGTTTGTGTGGGGATGTGTGTGTGTTACTGTGTGTTTGTGTTTGTGTGCATGTGTTTCTAGTTGTAGCAGTTTGCAGTCAGTGTGAATGGCAGGTGCATCCTGGACCATCTGCGGTGCTCCATCTCCCCTCTGAAACCCAGGCTTTCAGCAGCCCAACATCTGTGTGTTCAATGTGCCGCAGTCCGTCCATTGTGACTGCAAAGTACAGGAGGGGCACAGTGGTACCACAGGTGATTAAACACATACTGTGGTGTTTACAGTAAACAGGTGTGTGATCCGCTCCCTACACAGCTCATTACCTGGTGATGTACAGTTTGGGTTTGGTCTCTGCTTTTGAGTTTTAATGATTTTTTCCTCAGTTTGGATTTCACGATTCTGGCTGGATAAAATGCTAAGCTGAATTAGGATGAATAAACTAATGTAGGTGCACCCCTATGTGTATTTTGGATAAGTGTGTGGGGGTGTGGGGGTGTGTGCGTGCGTGTGTGACCATGCAAACCAGTGAGTGTGTGTGTGTGCAAAGATCAGTGTGTACATCTAACAAGAGTGTGTGTTGAATGTGTGTCAATCTGTGTATCTCAGTGCGTAAGAGTCCTTTCAGTCCAGTGGGGGACTGTTAGACAGATGGGTGCTCTCCTCTGAGCCCTAATGGTGTGTGCAGAGTATACATACATTCCCTGTCTGAATGTGAATGTGACTGAGCCTGACAGAGCTTCACAGTTTATAGCAGGTGACAGATAGAAACGCTTTGTGAAAAGGACAAACCAGTGCTGCTTTTTTGAGCTAATGCTGGCTTTTAACAGCAGGGAGAACAAAAGAGATACGAAGACAAATTATAATGGAGATGAAGGACAAAATGATGTCTAATGTGTCGTGATGGAGTTCATGTGGAACAGTATGATGTGTAGCCAGAGAAGGAGACAGGTGGGTTTGGAAAGTGTGTGAGTATGCCTGTGTGTGTGTGTGTGTGTGTGTGTGCGTGTGTGTGTGTGTGTGTGTGTGTGTGTGTATGTGTGTGAATGCATGCATGTACGACTCTTCTGGTACCTGTCAAATTTGAATGCTTGTGTATGTGAGAATGTGTGCGTGTTCATGTGAGTGTTGACTCAGGAAGTAAAACTTCCTCCTCAGCATCTTCTCTCCGGCGACCAATTAGCTTTGACATTAAAAAAGTTTAAATAAGTCTCACAAGTGTATTTGCATATTTCACATTTGCATGGTTTTCATTCTGGCATCATTTCCTCTGGCTCCTAGGCATTGTTTTGTTGTTGGTGTCACACCTGGAAGGGACTCAATATTTCTGTCAACTTCTTCCAAAGCTTCTTTCCAGGGACCACATAAGTAATGTTTACTGAATGATCAATGGTTTAATGTTTAATGAATGATCTGGTTCCAACAAGTGTTTTGTGTGTTTGGCATAAAACACCTCAACACAATTGGCCACTCTGGGACTGTAGATTTGTGGAAAGAATGGATATAATTTTAGGGTGTCTGTGTGTGTGGATTGGGGGGTGATAGATCTCCTGTGCAGGTTTTGACCTTTGCAAAGACAGTATGCATGTGTACATGTGCGTGCTATATGTGTGTGACGCGTGTAGCTGCTTGTTTTCAGACGTGGGACGTGGGACTTCCAGTGGAAGGATCCTCCCCTGAGCACCACGGTAATTCCCCCGCCCTCAGATCCGTCAAGACCGCACCATTTCCCCAGATCAATCGGCTCAGAGACCACCTGAATTATTAATGCCCACATTCCACTTTTTTGTACTGATGGGAAAATCATTGGAGACGGATTCCTTTTCTACCCCTCGATGAATTTGTCGGTTGTTTAAGGTGTCAATATTATTGCCAAGTATTGCTACTGTGGAAGAAGAAGACTGATTGGGATCCCTGACGTTGTTATCTCTGACCTTGATGCACCTGTTTGACATGGAACGCTCCAATACATATTCATGGGAACAGTCCAGGATGCATTCTCTGGACGTACCGTTTCTCAGACTGTCAGCCGAAACTAAATTGCCACCAGAGATGATATTCTACAAGACCCTCTATGTACTATATATCTTGGTATTCAGGTTGGACCAGAAGAACCATGCAATGATGTGCAAGACCGACACATCATGAGACAAACTATACATAGAGAAATTCTGGATGTTTCTGTGCCGGCTGGCATTTCAAAGCACACCACGCGCCGAGCATGAAATAATAGCAGAGAGAATCCTCTAAATTACTTATTAACATTAACTTCTAATGAAGCTGAGGCTTACGGAGGTTTACACTGCTCTAAGTCCACGTTTCATTTCAAATTAATTAAACTTTGGGTTTAATTTGTGGTCTTTAGAGGCTAAATGAAAGCGAAGGATTCCCTAGTACAGTCCCAGGAAAGCCCTCTCTCTGGGGAGAGGAATGAAGCTGTTACACGTCAGAGGGGCCACTGGAACGCTCCCTGGTTGATTGACAGGTTCTGTCAGTTTGACCCCTCCCACAGGACAGAGAGAATAGAGATTAGTTAACCAGGGGAGGTCTAAGTGATTTGTGATCTTATACCTTTCTTTATTTTGATCTTTCCCTTTGACCAAAGGGAAATAAAACAAGTTAATTTCTTGCTGGCATATCCTTTACATATCAGGGATTATGAGCACATCCCAAAAGGCAAGGACACTCATTTACACTATTAAGACACAGCCCACTCCACTGCCCCTGTTTTTACTGCAGTGAACCTCACTAATATACTTACATAAAAATCTGCAGATATGATGAAAACCAATTGGGCAGAGGAGGATGCGAGGAGGAGGGGAGGCTAAGCTGTGAGTGATGTGGTTGTGTTGTGTGGATGCAGAAGCACCATGATCCCTCCCTAAGGTCTTGTGGTTGTGCGCAAATGTAATTTGCAAGTGATTTGGAGCAGCTAATCACATGCAAAGTCTGGTGTGTGTGTTTAGTGTTTAGAGTGTGTCTGCAAGTGTGAGTGTGTGTCTGTGTGTGTGTTTGTATTTGTGGGTGTATCTGCAGCATGTAGGAGAGGCAACGGAACGCAGTTTGCAACCCTATCCCTACACAACCCACCCCAGCACACCAGACCAATAACACAACCGCAGTAGTCCCCCTGGGCCCCATCAATGTCTGCAGCGGGCAACAAATAGCTTTTACCGGCCAGCCCTTCGCTTCAGAGGCCAACGGGACGTGAGGCTCCCGTTAGATAAACACACGGCCTTGTTCAATCTGCTCCCTTATTAAGCCAATCACCATCTCATTTATAGCACCTCAGAGAACACCCAATCAGGGAGTTACTGTGATACTGAAAGTGACATGAGTACAGTGATGCAGTAGGGTTTTTTGTTTTAAGGGTTGGGTTAAGGGTAATAGTTAAGGTTAGTATTCAGGGTTAATACTGTACATTCGCCGTTTTGGGGGGGTTTTGAGCTTGGATCCGTGGTGTGGGAAAGGCCTTTAAATTGCAGTGGATTTTCAGTCTGAAAAAGTAGCCTGTATTTATTGTGTGGAAATCTTAGCTTGCTGTCTATATGGACGGTAGGCTGAGCTTTGCTCGAATCAGACCTTGAGCTTCTCAAACTTGAGCTTGTCAAACCCAGCCGATTGTCTCTAACCGAATGTCCACTTAAGAGTTTATAAGGGTTCATACACACAATGGTCTCACACTGTAAAGCGCATTCTGCCGTGGCTAGACCTTCAGAGAAGCTCCACATTCTAATCAAGTCATTCAGATCTTATAAGGATGGTGGATGTTTATTTTATTACATCTGCAACTCTGAATTGAAACATTTCAGATCCACAGCAGTTGTTTATGAAGTTCTTAGTTACTGTATATTATGAAGCTCGAATAGAGTTCTTGCCTTGATTCAAGAGAAGTTTGAATGATATGTGACCAACACTGTTGCCAATGTCAGCCAGGGTCACAATTCTGTCAGAAAGGCCAATAACGTATGTGACAAATGTCAGAGTTTCTCTTTTTGTCTTGAACCTCTATGGATTTATTGATTTCTTCTTTCTTTCCGCCTTTTTGTTCACCTGGGCACTTTTCTAAGCTCAATGTCCTCCACTGACTGAGTAGATTTCTGGGGGTCAGCAGCATTCATTTTTACACCTTCATTTCTCTCCCATCTTTATGTGAACCCTCTTCTCCCTTTTCAGAGCAGGGAGTCCAGTTGTTTTGTCATCCCCGTTTATCTCTCTATCTTAACATCTCCCTCTTTCAGCCTCGTTCCCCGTCGTCTGCCGGACTTTCTGTTTTTTTGAAGGTCTCAATCTGAAGGCCAATCTCCCCAGCCCTCTCCATTGAAGGACTATGGGAAGGACTACGAAAATAATTGCAGACTGGTCTCCTCAGCCCTGTCTGAGAGCTTTTTACATTTGAAGAGAACACTACCTATCTTCTGACACACCAACTATCACCATCAGTTGTGAAGGCAGTGTTACATAATAATGATGCTACCGACTCCTCAATGCTCCACAGCTGACTCTTTCCTATAGTACTTGAGTACTGCAAGTGTCAATTACTCATCACATATGAGTACATTTCACATATGTGTGAAATGTGTTGTTTTCCCTGTCACCCACCCTACTTGGCAAATGAATCATGTCTAAAGAGGATGTTTCAAAACTTTTACTATGATGTAGTAACCCAACACCATCAAAAGAAAATCAAACGATGTACTAATGCCGGCTGTGAAACAGGTAGAGGAAGCCAGACCACACTTATGAAAGAGCGGCGATGTGTGTCCCTGGACGACGTGAATTTTACTCTTCTAATTAAGTCTTCACATGTCTATAATGAACAGCAGTATACCACTTGGGTAGAAGGAGACACTCTGATCCTGGAGTTGGGTTGTCTTAGAGAAAGCAGGATGATTTTCTGGTGACAGTGTGTGAGTGTGTGTGCGTGCGGCTGTGCGTGCATGTTTGTGTGAACTAAGGCTATGATAGCTATTTAACATTCACTAATTAACCCAGAATAAATCAGGACAGCACAGTAAATATTTGTCACCTGGGGGAAAGTGAGGGGACAGAGATGGTCTCGGCAGTACCATAGTGCAGCTTCATGATGGGAGATGTGTGTGTGTGTGTGTGCGTGTGTCTGTGTGCGTGTGTCTGTGTGTGTGTGTGACTTGGCCTGTCTGTGCCAGTTGTGTGTGTTTGTGTGTGTGTGTGTGTGTGAGAGGGCACTGCGGTAGAGGCCAGCTGAGCAGCTGTTGGTATAGTTTGATGGGTCTGTGGAGAGCTGCCTCTGTCTTTTCATGGGCACCAGTAAAGGGCTGGGCTCCCCGTGGCAGGTGGTGGCTGCCCATCCTCTCCACCCTCCAGAGACAGCAGAGCCCAGCATCTTCAGTAGCCATGCTCCTTGAAACACCCCCTTACTCTATCTGGCAACCCTAGCTAATGAACGGAGGAATTAATGAATTATCCTACTAGACAGCAGCAGCATACAGCTGCTAAATGGACAGCAGCTCATACAAATGCACTTTAATGCCTAGTCTGCTACAGACAGGTCACTGTCTTTACAGCACATGTGTCTACAGGGTAGGATAGCCTACTTGTGTGATTGAGAGGGGTGTGTTGAAAAAAACAACTGACTGACTTGAATACATATTTTATGACATTTCAGACAGGTTACACAAACCTGACAAAAAAAGTTGCCTTAACCTCTACGGTGTCAAGAACTGAGAAGCACTCGTTTTTATCTGCGGAAATGTCAGGTTGTGGTCACCGCGGCTCCAGTAAAACATGTTTGTTAAGAGTTACAGTTACTATGGCAACGACACTCTGCTTCTGGCGCCAACCTCAGCCCGCGTCTGTCGGAGACGGGGAGAGATGATATTCTGATATTTGTGCTGCCAATGCCAAGAGACGCCCACGCTGCCTTCCTAACCTCGGAACAGTCAGCACTGCCTCTCTTTCCTCCGCTCTCTCTCTATGTAGGCTACTTGTTTCTGTTTCTCTGTCATTTTCATCCAGGATTGGGTTTGGGCCTATGTTGTACCAACTACAACACTTTACACGCAAAGATTTTCATTACTGCCTGGCATTTATTTTTCTGTTTCTCCCTACAGGTTCAATAATCCTTAGAGTAAGAGTTTTGAAGCCAATTCCACCCAAGTAGGCCTACAGCACTCGTGCTTTCAAAAGTTTCCTTTGGAGAAATAGCTGTTTTGTAAGACCAACACATTCTGTCAGGCACATCTATTGACCACAAAGTTGAGTTGCTCCTCTCTCCCCAATCTATTGTACGTATTGCCCTAGACAATGAATAGTCCTTGAAGTGCTCCGATAATAACATCAATTTACATTTAAATGTGCGTAGCTCTGAAAAACCTACATTACAGAATATTTTTAGTAGACAAATCATGAATAATTGATGAGTAAGAGTAACACTATCAGGCTGTCTGGGTATTATCAGGAGACAAGCAGTCGATGTTAGTTTTCAAAAACCACAGGCTTTGTTATTCAAATCAGCGCTATTGTACTTCCTCAGCCGCTCTGATTGAAGGACCGCGCGAAGGAGGCAGGAGCGTCCACTGTTACACTCAGCATCAAGGTATGTCTGAGAGAAAGTCCGACAAAAAATTAAATAAGAATAAAACAATTGTCACAACAAACGCGGGAGATATAATGAGTTCTAACTGTGTCAAGCTACCCTATAGTCTGTAGTCTTACCGACTGACTCCAAAATAGATCACGTTTGGTGACCAAAATAAGCCGGCAGTGCAGCAGGAAGTTCGTCCTTGTTGCTCTTTGGTGTGCTTTGTACAATTGTCCAATTCTCCTCGTTCTCTGTCATTATGTAATTAGCACTATTGTGGGATTCTAAATGGCTTGTTTGTTTGTTTGTTTTGTGTGGGTGGTTGGTTGGGTGTGTGTGTAGTCTGTCAAGAGTGTGGGGAGCTGGAACAGAGGGCATGGTGTGGGCATGGTGTGTGGGCATGGTGTGAGATGCGGGCTAGCAGTAGGCTGGCTAATAGAGAGTGAGAGAGAGAGAGAGAGAGAGAGAGAGAAAGATAGAGGGGGGAAGTTGAACAGCTGACCTCTGCGGGAGATTTGCTGTGACAGTGCTCAGTGACACGTGGAGCTCCTTGCACCCCACTCCACCACCTCCTCCACCATCCCCAGACGCTGTAATAATACCCAATTATACTGCCGGCTAATTGGAATGGCTCTTTGTTTTTCTTTCTGCTATTTCTAAAAGCTGACAGCAACAACTCATGGAGGGATCGATGGAGGATTACCAGGCTCATGGAGCTGCATAGAGAAGAGAGCTCAGACTGGGCCTGATGCTCTCATTAAACCTTGTCCTGATCTCTGCCTCAGTCCTGCCTCATCCCTCAACCTCAACCCTGCCTCACACTCAATCTCAACCCTCCCTCAGACTCAACCCTGCCTCAGCCTCAGTCCTGCCTCAGCCTCAGCCCTGCCTCAGCCTCAGCCCTGCCTCAACCTTAGCCTTGATCCTGCCTCTATCCTCTGCTCAGTCCCATGCCAGCTTCTCGGCCGGGGGAAAGAGGGGTGAAAGAAGCAGAGCGAGAAAAAATTAGAAAGTGAAGGAGAGCTACAGTAGAGACAGAAAGGTGAGAGGGAGATAGAGAGAGAAAGGCAAACAAGTGTGGAAACTTTTACCTCCCCCTCAGGACCTGGCCTCTGCAGGACTCTTATAAATGGGCATTGTTTCCCAGTAAAGCATACTGCAACTGTTTACAGTTCCACATAAAGGATGGCTTTATTCCTGCCAGGGGAAACGCTGCGACAAGATCATTTGAATAGCTATAGGGTCTCACTGCAAAGCCATAAACATTTACTAGGGGGTTGACACAGGGAATGGAGAATGAGGCATGTGACCTCTGTGTGATGCCTCCCGACTCCAGATAATGACAGGAACCCCAAAGCAGATTACAGCTAACTCAGAGAAACCCAGAGATGGAGAGAAAGAGAGGAAAGATGCGGAAAGAGAGAGGTGGGAGAGATGGACAAGGATGGGGAAGGGGCAAAAAGGAAAGAAGGAAGATAATGAGATGGACATGATGAAGAGCACCACAGAGGAGACGTAAGCGTAAAGAGGAAGGGGGAGAGAACAGCGAGAGAGTGCAGAGATCCAGCTCTTTGATGTCCCCTTTGAGCTGTTCCACAATGAAATGGCTGTGTCTTATTTTTATGTTTTATCACAAGAGCCGTGTGCTGAAGCGGGCCCACTAGACCAGGCAGACAGGAAGGCCATTAGACAGCGATATGAGCTGGACAGGGTAGCTAGCTAGGAGACCTGTGTGCTGCATGTGGTTCTGGTATTATGTTTGAGTACAAGGGCATAGGTTTGGTTTGAACATGGGTGGGGAGTGGGGGCAAAAATATTTGAATCACTCTGTATGTTAATACTACACCTGCTCTGCCACTAATTGTTTACGTTTCAGTGGTCTCTTGACAAGTTTGTATGGGTATCTTCAGGGGTGTTTGTGGTAAAATGGCAGTTAAACACTGTGTTACAAAAATAACCTCAACCCTAGAAAGCCCCTACCCTCCTCATAGCACTCTCTCATTAGTGTACAACCTGCTGGATTTTAATACTTTATAAAAGCATAGTGTTGTAACTAAATGTATTACCTTGTTAAAGTAAGTAACTAATATTAACTTAAGGTACAGTGTAACCAAAACTTCCAATTGGAAAATCTGTCTGTTCCAGAAAGATATTTTGGCCTTAATCAAACTAAAGTCTACAAGAGAAAATGTTAAGTGAGGAAATGTTTTATTATAATACTGGAGACTGAAAGACTTGATGCAGTGTGTGGGCAGTAGGTATACCCAGCCCAAGGTGAACAATGTAAAGAAAGTGTGTTTCGACCCAACAATGTGATCTTTAGAACAGAACCATTAATGTGGAGGGTTTTCATAATTGCTCCTAATGTACTGCATTGTCCTCTAACCCATTCAGATGTATATTATAATAACTGTGCTCTCTCTCTCTATTTATCTCTCTCTTTCTCTCTTTGCCTCTCCTTTCTGTGTCTCTTCATTCTCTCTTATCCATTTTTGTAACTCTCTCTCTTTCCCTCTCCCGCCCTTCCTGCCATCAAGCTGTTGTTTTTTTATTTTGCTTGCTATTCTGCTCGTTTCCAGGGATGTTTCCAGTGGAACCAATGATTAACAATTATGCCAGTGCATCTAATTAATGCTGGCTAATTATCAGGTTGAGAAGCTGACAGTGAATGGGAAGGATGCACAGATTGTAGGGCTAGAAACAATCGAGGGAGAAGGAGGAAGGCAGGAGAGGAGCGAGAGAAAGATAGAGATAGAGATAGATAGAAGAAAAAGAGGGTGAAAGAAAGAGAGAGCCAGATACCGAATTGAACATGATCATTTTTAATTGGCATGTTCTGTTTCTCTCTGCTGACCCTGAAAAGCACAGAGCAGACTTTGCATAAATCTGTAGGTGGTGAATTATAAACAGACTCTCCCCGGCTTATCTCATTTGTTGATTATGTGTCTGTAAACCAACACATGATTAAGGATTATTTTACCCTCTCTTTGCAGTACTACCCCTCATACTCTCTTAATAGCAACCTTAGCACATAAAGTGACCGGATAAAATTGCTAATTTTCCCTAACATGTTGTTTAAAAGAGTCATCTGTGTTTTATCAGATTCGATTAGATAAACTATATTATCAATTACTGAAAATGTGGTTTTGGATTCACCAGGTCCCATAGTGTTTAAATATAGCTGCCACAGTGACACATTGGCATGGTGTGTGTTTGTATGTGTATGTGGTGAGGGGGGGCACGGGGTTGACGATTTGCGCTCATCTACAATGACAGCTTCTACAGTGCAGCCCGCTGAAAACGAGCAACACACAAAAAAGCTTTACGATTGTATTCCAAGTCACAGGGTAAAATAAGACCCCCCCCCCCCCCCCGGTGACAAGCACATAATGATGCTGTGTGAGCGTGCTCATTTACTAATTTGCATATGTGACATCTCTGTCAGAGGTTTATGACTGCCGACGTTTTTATACCTACAGTCCTCCTGTAACGATGCCATAACAGTGTCCAAACAAGACAACAACCCATATTTTAAGGAAACTTGCTTTTGTTTCCCATTCAAATGAGCCCATATAAAGGCACCCAAGGCAGGGGGGACATTGTGTTTTGGGAATTACAGCCAAATAGTAATTATTCTTACACACGTCGCTGCGCACTGATTTAGAGAGCACTTTCTCAGATGGCTTGTTGTTTCTATCTCTCCTGTGTAGGGAGACTGAGGAGGAGAGGCTGTGCTGTGTCTGAGCCCCGGGATACAGAGCTGTAACGCGGCCTTCATATCTCACAGAGAGCACAGAAGTGAGAGAGTGAGAAAGAGAGAGAGACCTCTGAGGCCCTCAGGTAAAGAGCTCTTTATAGAGTGCCAGTCTCCTATTTGTGTCAAATCATACCTCATACCACAAGGGAAGTTGACACAGGGCACAGTTTATTAGAACAACAAACCTTGCAAAGAGAAGAGAAAATAGAGCTTCTATGATATTTTGGAGATTCTGTGAGAGATTGACCGATTCTCTGACAAATTAATCGACACATTAGCTCAGATCTGTGTTTATAAAAGTGAGCTACAGCAGGAAAAGAGCGTGTTTGCAGTTAGGAGCTCTCCCAGCTTGAACTAATATGCCTAATATGACACTGTGAGATAGAGATGGCTGCTATCTTGGACAGGTCTTTCAGGTCAAAAAGATAAATAAGATTCAATAAGGTCAATAAGAGTACGATATCAGTACGGTTTGAATAAAGTTTAAATAAAGAGGGAATACTGTTGAGGAGCAGGTGGGCTAGTATGACAGGATGGAACTAACTGCTGTTTGTCAGTCAGATGTCTCAGTGGCTGTGTGAATGCTAACTTCGCAGCCTTTGTTTTAGCAGGTGTGTTTGTAGCAGGTTTCAGGCAGAGACAACCTTTTGTGTTGGTATCATCTGTTGTTCTAGTTTAACAAGTTTTTATATGAAATGCTAAACCTTGCATCTTGTGAGCATTTTTTTTCTTCTTTTTTTAAGTTCTTTGACACAAACTCATACACCTTGAAATGTGGCCTTCCAGTTGTTTTTATACACAAACAACAGGCATTCCTGTCAGTAGGAACCTACAACCTAGTGCCAGAGAAGAAAAAAAAGTAGCAAGATATGGGCAAGAGGTATTATAATTTTACACATTTCCTGTTTTACAAAAACAGTCAGTAAAAGCAGACTTTATACTGTCCTTTGCATATTCAAATTATATTACTGTACATCTGGCAACTTTGACCAACTAATGAATTGGCCACTTTCAGACAAAAAGTTGGCAAAACTAAACTCTTGTGTCAGTTGTATCTTAACGGAGAGCCAGGCCTTGTCTTCCATGCAGTATTCTACAAGTTAATTTTCAACAAGCACAGGAGATGTGTTCAGCCAATACTCTGAGTACTGGCTGAATACTCTCCCGAGTGCAATGGATAGACGGAAAGAAAGGGGGAAATGAAAACCATATTTTTTCATCGGACATCAATGAAGAAAGAACAACCATCAGCTGGATACTGTGTCAAAAAAAGGTAGAGGTAAGTGATTTGACATTTTGCAGAGAAATAAATGTAGGATATCTACAAAAGGGGCCTTTTTATTCAGTTATTTTCAAAGCTATTGATAAAGCTTTCAGTTAAAAGTCCATTCAAGCTGTTATAAAAATGAAAAACACAGCGAGTAAGCAGAAGACATGCAGATACAGCATGGACAGGAAATTATATAAAATTCCTATCTTTCTGGGATATTATTTTTTGTACTGCACATTAAAGTAGTTCTTGTCTAAACTGACATTTGTTTGAACTGCAGTCTAAGAATAATTTATTTTCAAACATTGAGAAGCTGAACTTGGGTATTTTGCCATGCGCCGGTGACAGATACAAATGCCAGATTAATTAGTTTTCACTGTGTATGAATATATATTTATATATATATATATATATATTTATATATATTTTCTTTCTTACAATATTTGTTTAGTGACACACCATTCACACCAGTCCCTATTTCACATTCCCTATTTAATGCCTATGGGAGGGCACAAACGTTTTCTAACATTACAGATGAAAGTGTTTTTTTCTCAGTTTGTGCTGCATAATATGAAGAAGGAGATGGGTATATGAGTAAATATAAAATTATATTGTAGCAACAATATAAAGCAATAACAATCTTGTGTACTGTCACGTACACTTGGCCGTATTCAGAGTGTCGTAATCTGTATGTGTGGTTAATTTAAGGAAAGAATAATTTAGTAAATGAACCGTGTTAAGATGAAGTGCAATAAAGGTACAATGATATAAATCAGTTAGAATCAACAGAGCTTGTGTAACATTAAACTAAATTAGCCCTGTAACAGTTACACTGATTGTAGCTCTTATGAGATCCTTCATTTTTCCAAGGTTGTGTAGGGGTGTCAGAGTATTTTATCTATAGTAACTTGTTCTATTGGGTGCTGGACCGCTTAACATACAGGCTATATGTGTGTGTGTGTGTGTTTTGTGTGGCCAAATGTCTGTGTTAATGAGTGCCTGAATTAAAGCCACGCTCCATCTCGTTAAGGACAATTCCACACAGATGGTTTCATGGGGTTTGTTGTTTACAATCTTTCTTGTGTTCTGAAATACATTGGTATGTGTATGAAATAACTGGCTCCAGTTTTTTACAGCATTAACTGTAGTGCAGGCAGAGGAAGAAGCTATTCCTTCTATGTAGCAAAACAGAATAATGGCACATCTGACCATTTGACACCCTTTGCCATGTTTATTAAGGCGAATAAATACTTAATAAACTATTGTTGGCTTCCTATTTCATCACCAAATCTCATAAAGGTCACCTAATTCAGACAAAGACATTTGGATGCCTGAATCTTGGTTTTATCTTTAAACCTCTCTCTATCAACAATGACAAGAAACTCCAAAGCGCTTTTGCTTTGCTTCCTCAGCCATGACACACATCATCACGTTGTCATTTTGGAGGGGCAGTGAGCCAAGGAGGTAGGGAAAACCTTAATCCGCTGTCATTGACCTTGCAGCCTTGAGCCTAGTCAGCAGGCAATAAATGAAAGTTAAGGTGGGAACTAAACGGCTTGAAGTGTTTCTCTGTGCTCTGTATCAGGGAAATAATAGGTCAAGCTTATTTCATATTTTGTATGAAATCGAAGTCATACGATGTGGTGCTAATAGCGCTGTGTGTGTGTTAGCGTGTGTGAGAGTACTCTTACACACGTGTCCTGAGTGATGTGTGCAGGTGCCAGTAGGCTGTTGTATTAGGAGGGGGTGTCTGTCAGCAAGAAAAAAATTATATTCTGTAGATTATGGTTGATTAATGAGGTAACGTCTCAGGTATATCAGGATTATGATTAAAATACAAATACAAAAATACAAATTTGCAATTCAAAGACAAATTGTAAACGAACCTACCCATAGGGTGTATATTAATGTCTGGTTATCAGGCACAGCATGGAAACGTCCTACCTTATGACCTTACGACCTAATCCTTCTACCTAGAAAAGAGAGGAATTGACCTAAGAAAATAATTATGGCGATGCATTGTTCACATAAACCGACAACTTCCCCTATTGAAAACCATGAAAACATGTTTTTAAAGGATGATGAAATAATTCCATAAAACAATAGAGCGATAGATTTGATGCCACCCCTTTTTCCAGCTAGATTTGTCATTTTTTAAACCTTTTGGCGGTTGGGAGATGGCTCTCAGTCTTTTATCTTGATGCAGCAGAAGGACATTCCTCAACACACTTAAAGGAATGAAAGTCTTATCCATTAAGAGACCCGTGCGAATGAAGAGGCTGTAGCCGGCTAACCACTTGTCTTTGTCGAGTCTAATCAATGTCGGTGTTACCAGCACTTAAACCACATGCGTCTTTGACTAATGCTCACAGGAGGAGTCTTTTTCTGAGAAGCTCCAAAGGGAGATGTGTTGAACACGTCTCTTTTTGCTCTTGGTATCTCTTCAAGTAAACAGCCTGCAGGCCTGCGCTTCATTTAAATTCAAAATGCAAAACGTTTTAATGGAGCAATTTTAGCTCTTAGCATCCAGCTGTCAAAACTCCTCAGTGTGTCCCTTTTGGCCAGAAGTGACAGAGAATAAGGCTGTGATTGGTCTAATTGAGATGACATTTCCCGCTCCATGTGTAGGGAGGTCAGGGAGGGTGAGAGAGAGGGCAGGAGAGAGAGAAAGAAAGAGAGAGAGAGAGAGAGAGAGAGAGAGAGAGAGAGAGAGAGAGAGAGAGAGAGAGAGAGAGAGAGAGAGAGAGAGAGAGAGAGAGAGAGAGAGAGAGAGAGAGAGAGAGAGAGAGAGAGAAGGAAAAAAGAAAGAAAGAGGGATAGAGCAACACAAGGAAAAGCAGGGAAAAAGAGGGAAACAGAGAAGAAGAGCGATTTAAAAGGACAGGTAAAGAGAGGGAGAGAGAGAAACAAATAGAAAGAGAGAGAGAGGGAGGAAGATGACAGCTGAACCGCTCCTTGTCACTCTGCAGTAGGGACACATCCGTCTCAGCACATTTAAAGCCCTGTCCCTCCGCCCCAGTGGGTCCAGCTCACATTATCACCCATTAAGACTCAGCTTCACACACAGACCCCCAGTCAGGTTCCACACCAGCACTCTCACTGCTGCAGGGCTAACCGCAGTGTAAATACTTCATTAGACTGGCTTCCTCCTTCCCTCCAGTGTTTTGACACTGTTGTCGTTGACACTGTGGAAGTGACACGGGTAGGTGCTAGCGTGGGTAGTGACGCCGCAACGTTGAGACTCTGAGCCAACGCTTAGGAGATGTTGAAACACACACCAGAGTGGATACTATGAAGCGTAGCTTCACGCGGCGCGTGTAGCGGGTTAAGATATGAGGGAGAGAGGAAAGAGCGCTTTCAGATCCTTCATCAACGTCCCCAACTAGCCCAAAGCCATCCAAATTCCTTTGTCGTGATAAGCATATTAGTGATTCACAAGGTGGGGAGATAACAGAGCGCTCCACCTTCAAAAGTCCCCTCACTCATCCATGCGCTCAGCTCTGGTAGTGCTGGGGGGATGGATTTAGGGAGGGGGGAGGCAGTACATGTGACAGCTTCAGATTAAATGCCAGGAGCCGGGCGGATCTCACACACTGTACAGCATCTTGGACAGGGCTCTAATTAGACAGTTTCACAGTCTGCTTCAATCTCCTCTAGTAGAGAACTCTTCTGCCCCCCCAAAATATAAGCACATATTTTCTCATTTAGAATGTGACACAATACACTGGAGGCAAGCAGCATGAAATACTGGAGAAGGCAAACATGCTGCTGTATGATAGGTTGAACCCCCGGCAGATACTGCAACATTTGATTAAATCTAATTTGTGGGTAAACAATGATCTTCCAGTTGAAAATAGCATTCCAGGAATATGATTTATATCTTGCTACAGAGTAAAGGAATGTGTGCGTGCACTGATATTTATGAGATTTATGACATTTAACTTAGCAGTTTCAAAAATACTTGTATGTCCCCCATCCAACATGCTGAGAACGTCAAGGTTAGTGGTTGGATGCACACAAACACACATTTACAGATCAACTCATGTACAGTACAATAACAAACCTTGGGCTAACAGGCCAGAATCATGTCCTGTATATCTGCTCTGATCTCTAAAGCTTGCTGCTCATACATCTCCACTCTGACGCTCGGCACAGGAAATAAATTCAGCAACAGGACGCACGGGGTAATATTCAATAATAAAAAGCATTATTTGCCAGGATCAATGTGTGTCACCAAAGCAATAAAACACAATGAATGGAAAGTGCTGGAAGCGCTGTAGTAAATTTTGATAGGAGGTGATATTGAACACATTGTGACAACATGCGGCGTGCCAGGGCAGTAAAGCATTCTTTAACAGGCGGTTGGACGTCCACTGTGGCGAGCCCCCGCTCCAGGACCAGCGTGTCATCATCCGTCAAGGCTGGGCCGGGTTGAACCCTGGGAGAAACTGAATCATATCTGGTAAGCGTGTGTTCATCAGGGATGGGGCAGGGGCAGCTTGTGTGTGAGTGTGTGTGCATGCCTGTGTGTGTTGAATTTGGTTGAGGGGGTTTGTTTTTGGCTGAGCGGGAACCTTGTTTGCGACAGTCTGCCACATTTATCAAGAGCAGATTAGACTGGGATGCTAATGAGAAGGGTGGGATCCTGTGTGTGTGCGTGTTTGTATCAGTTTAGTGTGTGCCTCAGTCCAGGTGTTTGTGTCTCTAGAGAGATCCACATGCTCACTTACAGATGTGAAATAGTATGTATCTATGTTTTAATGCAACAAAGCTTGTGTCTGATGCCGTCCTGTACAGCAGCATTCCACCAAACCCCCACCTTCACCCTCCCTAACACACCTTACCCAGTTCCCCCACCTCTCCCACTCAGCCCTCGGTCCCCCACCTCTCCCACCCAGCCCCACTCCATCCCAGTTTTCCAACCCAGCCCCAGTCCCCACCTCTACCACCCTGCCCCAGTCCCTACCTCTAACACCCTGCCCCGGTCCCCACCTATACCACCCAGCCAGAGGTCCCCCACCTCATCTACCCAGCCCCAGCCCACCCACCACTCCCACCCTGCACCATGTCCCCCACACCCTGCCAAGCCCAGGTACTGGTTTTCCCAAACCTTCATCCACCTCACCCCTGAAACCTAGGAGTGGACCGCTCTACCCTCTTGAGCTCCCCCCCGCCTTCTCCCCCTCCCACTCACACTATTCTGAGGCTCAAAGTATTTAAGAATGTTATCTCTAATGCACAGATGTCTTAAAGGTCCCAGAGGGATAGCTCTGCAATTTTCCCTCCTAATTAAAAATTAATTAAATGGGCCTCGGCTCTAGCCAGGCAGAAAGCTGTGGAGGCCGGGACGCGGGAGTGGTGAGCACGGGAGTTTATTCAACTCAATTACAGGGAGGCACGGCAGCCTACTCTGCCACACAAACACACGCACACACACACAAACTGTTACCTGGAAGAAAGGAAACCTGTCAGTCAGACGATGACGAAAAGACAGGCTTCGACACTCAACCACCAAGTGTGTGTGTGAAGGCATATTCTACAAGCTCGGCTGACGTTCATACTCTACCCAATGGGAAAGATTAACATGAATATGTCCTAGATCTGTACTTGAGGCACCTTTTTCTGTGTAGTTCCTTGTTGTCAGACATCCCTCTGCAACTGTTCTCAACTCAGTTTTCACCTGGAATTCCTGCTTGAGCTGGTATGGATCACCACAGATTGATCAGTGAGGAGATCAATGATAGAAGAACATAGCAGGGCTCATTAGTAGATGGATTAAGTGACTTTGGCCTGTAGAGTGAGAAGCTGGAGAAAAGTTCAACGTGGGTGTTTCACAGCGTTGTCCATGCAAAACTCCCAACATTCACGTCTGTAGTCTTAATCGTTCAATCATGTTGTTGGCATCAGAAGAGGACGTCTGTGTTCAATGCGAACAAAGTTCCATCCTGTTTGTAAAAAAGAAAACGAAATAGCCCGCAATCTGCCTGGTCTTATAAAACCAGGCAGATTGCGGGGGGGACCACGCAAACTCTCCGAAATTATCATTAAAAAATGTATATGTCCCCCACAATGTTGACTCCATGCCGCTTCTTTATTCGCCTAATCTGTTTCATACCGTTTGTTCTTTAACTTTAATGCTGCCTACCCTCTGGATTAAAGTATTGAGCGAATTAGTTGCGCCACGGTTTGAATGGTGACTAAAACTCTGGGTGTAGACACATACGAGCAGTCTAAGATAGCCTGACGCTAAGTAGGCTGTGTATGTTAGTTTTTTTTTTTAATTCTTTCTGCGTTTAAATGTAGTTCCAGTCCGTAGACAAAGACCTTAGGTTCCGTAAGTATGATTTTGTTTTCATAGCTCATTTACGATTATTCTGCTTGATCAGAGGCCCGTTTCAGAGCTTGGGCACATGCGTGAGCGCGTGTTGCTGCCGTGAATTAGTTCTGCTACATTAAAACCGGTCTGATAGGTCTAATCACAGCTCTCAGTGTGATATGGAACACCCATTCTCATTACATACGATTCGCACTATCCTGTCCGAGTGATTACAGCGGCGTTGTTGACGTTCTTCCTGGCTGATTCTGCACATGGCTGTGTACCGGTGGGGGAATTTCGTGCTGAGACCACCCAGGTAAGACCAACCACGTCGGAAACCACTTGGGGCTACTGTAAAAAGAATGACTCAACACACCAGTCCTCACAGGGCTTACACCTAAACGATTGTGAATCCAAACCCCATGAGTCCCTTTTTTAATGAGGAATCTAATTAACATAAATTAGAATGTTACCATCCCAGACATTATCATGTCTGGTATGGAGGAGTTCAGCATGATTCAGGACTAGGCATCCATGACTGGCACTACTGTGTTTGAAGAAAGCCTGATGCTACTTTAACAGTGGTCAAAATATCAATTTGAATCCAGACATTGGTCATTGGAGAGACACGGTTCTGCTCTGTGAATAAATTAACCCAGATTAAAAGACAGCAGCTGGCTATTCCCACAGTACAGTACGGTTGGTAGCTATGCAGTGTAACAAGCTAGCTTTCTCTGCAACAGAGCAGAATGGAGAATGAGATCCACAGGGAAGTGGGTCTGCTTGGCTTTGTGCTAGGCTGTAGAGACACGGTGCCCCCAGCTCCGTGGAAGGAGGC
The DNA here is from genome assembly GCF_963692335.1 of Osmerus eperlanus. NCBI lineage: Eukaryota > Metazoa > Chordata > Actinopteri > Osmeriformes > Osmeridae > Osmerus > Osmerus eperlanus. The sequence goes on along the minus strand of NC_085030.1, from coordinate 10,013,708 downwards.
CGTGGAGTGGAAGTCGATGCCTGTGGTTATTTCTGTTTGTTAGGCAGAGATGCTGCCCCGGCTGGTCGTCTCCAGAGGTCAGGGACCTTTGGTGTTCCCTGCTTGTCGTCTGCTAGATCTCCTGGACTCCTCAACAGCTGCGGCCCTCCTCTCTGGGAGGCAGATCTGACAGTACCTCTTGATTGAGGTTGTCTGTGAGTGTGTGTATGTGTGCCTATGTGTATGTGTGGATGCCTGTGTGTGCACGCCTATGTGGACGTGTGTATCTCTCTGTGTGTGTGTGTGTGTGTGTGTGTATGTGTGTAAATTTGTTTGTATCGCCACTAGCGGATCAGAACAGCCCCTCCCATCTTCCCATGTTCTGGTGAAAAGGGCTCAGCTGGATCAGACAACCTTCTATTGAAAGTGAAACACACTCAATGTGGCAGTCTGGCAGAAAGGAAAGGTTCTGAAATCCAACACACTGTGCTTGTCTTATATCACACTGAAAAGCCACTTCAAACAGCGTGGCTCCAATCACTCACAGTTCACAGTGTGTTTGTGCGTTTTTGCGTGCGAGGCGCTAATGCCAGAGTGTTTCACACCTGGTCAGCTGACACCCCATCGACGGAGAGGTCTGCCCCAGCTCCCGTCACTCTACTCAGGGTCAGGGGACCAGGAGGGTCCCAACTGGGTGACTCTTCTCATTAGCAGCCTTCACAGCCTATTAGCATGAGCCCCAAGCCTGTCATTACTCTACAGACAGACTCTTCACACCTTTATTAGCCCTTTCAGACAGCACGGGTGTTTGTCAGAGGCTATATCCATTGGTGTAGCTGGCAGCTCGAAACCGAGACCCGAGATCAATGAGGAGGACACGGATACGGCCATGAGAGGCTGAAGGTCACCCTGGTTGAAGTTCAGGGGCTGGCACGTGTGTGATATTTTCGAGCCTCAAATGAAACCGAGGTGGAATGTGTGATCAGTTTCTCACTATCTGGCAGCATCACACAGAATGAAAGAGAATGTTTATATTCCAACCTTCCAAGAGCCAAGGTAGCTGCTTTAATAGACTGGTGCAACAGTTTGCACAATCGGTCCAATTTGAGCAAAATGCACTTCTCTTTCCAAATGAGCTCAAATGCTACCTCGTAGCAGTTTAGTTGATACTCAGCAACCAGACTATTTATTTGTCTTCATTTCCCTAGAGAGGCTATCATCTAGATTGTAGACCTCAAGCGTAGTTCATATGTGGTGCAAAAACAGCTAGCACTGATGCTTCTGAATTCTTTGGAGGTGTTTTCCCCTTTAGTATAGTACTTAGTACATAGTTTTAGTTTAGTATAGTCTTGTTTTTGTGGAATTGCAAAATATGACAGGATCTTTGTCTCTGTAGTGAGCTATTTCCGCTCTCTCTGAGGATAATGATTTACCTCCAGGACTGAGTAGTCTATCTGAAACGTACTGCAACTGCAACGGCTGTCTGCAGGGACACACCAGGATTACCATCCATCCATCCTCACATCTTCACCCCCCCCACCTCCAGTTTATGTGTTTGTGCTGATGTTAATGTGGACACACACACACACACACACATTTTGGTGTAATGTTTCAAAACAGATTGTACATTAAAAGCCAGATATTCAGGGATGCTGGTTCAGATTGTGATCTGACTTTGCTCCCCCCCCCCCCCCCCCCTCTTACCCCATGAGATCAACAAGTCTCATCGCATCAACATTAGCATTCACGCCTGTGAATGTCAGTAGGAGCTCTTGCCTGGCCCACATTATCAGTATTTGACCTTTAACTTTTCCTGTTTGAGAAGCCAAGCAGCAGTCAATGGGTGGTCATTGATAATGGGCCTTCATTTAGCCGTGCACATGCTGATTAAATAAGATATCTGCTATCTCTTGGCTGCCATGGCTACTGTCAATAACTGCTCTTCAACATGAATAGATGCCAAGACAAAGTTCCTGCTGTACCATTCACAAACACACACTCCCACACACACATACAGGCACTCACACCAACAAGCGTCACCTATGACTACCCAGAGATATATCACTCCCCTTCCCCCCATCCACCCACCCACCCATCCATCCATCCTACCATACTCTCTACACCCATCAGTTATGTGTCAGTATAACACACAAGTTTCATGTACCATAAAGGTTGTTTTCTCTCCATGTCTATAGACGATTGTTTCTTTAAACAACGCAAGTCTTATTATCCCCGGCTTGTCTGTTCTCTCCTTCTACTCTCTCTGCTCTGCTCGGCTTGCTCCTCTTGACACACCATGCCAGCATCATTTCCATAAAGCACATACATCCCTGTGACATTGCAAATGAATTGACCTGCTGTGGTCAGATGTCCCTGCATTAGAAATACCGGCGAAGTAGTAGCAGATGGTCCAGTGTAGCTCAATGTAGCCCATAAACAGTGACACGCACACACATAAACAAAGACACACACACACAAACACAAAGGCATGCACACACCCAAACACATTAACGTTGGCAGGAAGATGGGCATGTCTTTCATAAGATGAATCTGTGTGTGGGCTGCTGTGGCATGCATAAAATATGATTTTCTCAACAGCTAGAGACTGGAGGAGTAAGGGAGCAGGCAGGGCTTGGAGAGCACTACTACGGGGATGTACAGTATTTGGGCAGCTGACAGCTGTCCCTGTGTGTGTGTGTGAGTGTGTATTTGTGTGTGTTAAGAAGTTTTGGCAAAGAGAGTAGAAGTCTGGCGTTTGAAATGCAATGAGGTGTGTTTGAAAGCGGGTCCTGTCACTGGTAAGCACAGCCAAGGTAGCAGGGAGCGAAGGTGATAAAAGGAGAAGTGCCCGTGCTGTAAGCCGCTGTACTGTATCTGAAGGCTTTTTGCACCGATGTTAAAAAGCACTCAACATACACACACGTACACCCTCATAGGACCCCAAAAACACACACATCCCCACTTTGATCTTTTTGGGAGGAAATAGTCCACCCGTCTAAAGGGAGGGTGTTTTTTAACCCTCGGTCCTGGGATTGAACTGTGTGTGTGCGCGTGTGTGTGTGCATAAGCGAGCGTGCAAGCAGTCATTCTCAGTGCCAACACACCTGACTGATCCAAACAGAAGACATACAGTGTGATAAGAGAAGATGTTGCTCTCATCTGTCCTTTTGTTCTCCTCTCCTCTTTCATGTCCATGCATACTGTACTGGAATAAAGAAATACTTTAGAAATCAATAACCCACCAGATTTTTTTCCTTTGGGCGTTTTCCATCTCAGAACGGTGCCCTCTCCTGTACCCTTGTCCTCCCAGTGCCACCCTCCAGTCTTTATTTACAAGCCACTGAATGTCATGGGGATGGTAAAAAATATTGCTTTCTTTTAAATTCCCCACAATTTATACACGTGCATTTGATATGGAATTTATGAATGTCATGCCCTTTCTGCGATATTGCTCATTATTAAAAGAGGGCTTGAAGGAGATAGAAATCCGGATGTCTAATAGGAGAGCTGAATTGAAACTGTTTCATCAGACCTTCGCTTTGAACCAATTTCTCATCTCAGACATGTTTCTTTTAAGTCTGGACCAACTATTGGGCTCAGAGACTGGTGAGTGGATATTTTTGCTGTGTCCCTTTTTCCTTCGTTCCAGGTCTGAAGCTGGTGTGGAGCTTAAAAGACACCGACTTTCTTTGAAGCCACTGCCAACATGAGCAGCATTGTCCGTGGAAAATACACCTAGCTTTTTCACTGAGCGGCTTGTACAGTCTATCATTTCTCTGAACTCTTGAAGTACCTTCTATAAAACAAAAAGTAATAATTGAAGAGGAAAATAATGGATTCGGGGCCAGGTGGGCTAGGGTGGGAGCCGTGCCGGTATAATTTAGTTGTGAATGCACAGAGGAAATTTAAAATGAAATCTATGTGGATTTATGACCATGGAGTATGTGTCTCAGAAAGTTCAGAGCTCAATCATTTAAAGGAGATTTCAAAAAATGGCAGGTTCTGTCTATGCTGAAGCTCTTGGGTGACTGGCATGGATGGCTGACTGGCATGGATGGCTGAATGACATGGATGGCTGAATGGCTGGCTGTTTTTTTTGGAGACCGGCAAGATGGTTGGCTGGCTAGCTAGCTGGCCTCCTGATGTTTCGCAGGCAAGCTGGGAGGTTGGCCAATTGTTTAAAATTAGTTGGGTTCGGTCAGCTGGGTGAATGGTTGGCTGGGTGAATGGTTGGCTGGTCAGCTGGGTGAATGGTTGGCTGGTTGGCTGGGTGAATGGTTGGCTGGGTGATTTGGGTGATTAGTTGGCTGGATGACTGGTTGTCTGGGTGACTTATTTCTAGCAGTCTAACTCATTGAGTGACAGTCCTACTGACTGACTTACTGTCTAGAAGATCATTGAATACAGATATGAAAGATAGAAAAGTGGAATTATTTTATCATATTTAGTTATCTATGAGAATGTCTGCTGTAATACCCTACAGAAAAATCTGATACCACTGATGTGTTCCTACCGGCCCCTCGTGGGCAAGGCTATTTGGAAATCACCTATCTAACAAGTCTGGATAGGTGACAGCTGTGTAGAGAAGTACATGTTTACACCCTTCCATTCATGTTAGATCAGAGATTACCTCAAGCACTAGAAGAAACATGGATGCATGTCAGAGAATATAAACTGGAGCATCATGCCCCTGACACTCCTGTTGAAGAGAGGATTTTCTATGAGAGACATAGAGCTGGACATGCTGGTAACATGGCAGTGATCGTTCTGTAGTGCTACTGTACCAGTGTTATTTGCTTTGACTCTGAAGCCCTCATAATGAGGGATGACTTGAGCCACATCTCCTGGAGGGAAAGAAAGAAAGGGAGAGGGGGAGGGAGAGAGGAAGAAAGGGTGGGGAAGGAGAGGGGGAAAAAGGGGGGGGGGATATGGGCCGAGAGAAAAGAGTAAATGAGAAACCTGGAGATGGAGGAGGTGAGGAATGCAGGTCTCTCATGGGGAGTCTAGGATTGTAGCTCCAGCTTAGAAACATCACCTCTCCTTCTTTCACAGTCAGAACAGGACAGATTGATCCCCAGCCAATTGATCCTGTGCTTAGTTGGAACACAGAGTCCCTTAGAGAAAAGACCCCTTTCACTGAGTTTGCGTTGCGGTTTGAATGGGAAGCTGAACAATGCTCCTGCAAGCTGTCTCTTGCAGTTCAGGGAGGCTGTGAATCAGTGCAGACCAGACAAAGGTTTGCTGTGCTGAAACTGTGACACACACACACGCCTACACTTACTGGTTCAGTACCATGGACAGCGCACCGCTGGCTGTAGAAAACTACAGTTGCATTGCAGATCCTTTCTCTGCATTTTCCTTTCTTAAAATAGCCCAGCCTGAACACACACACCACCCTTTCTCCCCCCCACCTTAACTTAGAACTGCCACATTTAGGGGAGGGAATGGAACCCAGGGGTGCCCATACTGCAATCATGACTCCCATGTCTGTCTACCTTCATCCACTTGTTTCCCTCCTCAGCACCTTCTTAATCAAATTAAAGAGGGGGATTCAATTTGCATTTTCAATTTGCAACATGTGATGCATTGCTGATTCAACAAAAGACATGGAGAGAAATGTCAGCCATTTTCAGAGACATGTAGGTTGTGCAGACTTGGTACTTGAAATTGGCTGTTTAAGTTATATGTGTTAATGGTGTGTTCATGCATAGTTGAGCCCACCTAAACATATTCTTACCATAGGCCTCTCTGAACAGCACACACACATGTGATACAGAGGCCAGCATTAATGGGTGCTTTTAAGACATACATAGCTCAAATAGTATTCTAAAGGTTCTATTGTCTTGGAGTGTCAGGTGGGTGGGGTTTAACATGAAGTGATTGGCGTATTGGTTCCATTGTACCGGGTAAAATAAATTGGGCTCAGATACTTCAGATCTTCAAAATGACATAAAATAGCGCTACTATTCTAGTCTAGATGACATCAAATAAACTGCAAATGCTCTAAAGGATGTCCAGCTGGTTTCACACCATAGGAGATGCACACTGTACTCATTCTTGTTCAATTATCTATGTTTTCTCCAGCTTTCCTTCCCCTTAATGACAGAACCCATCAAAACAAACCACTGTGACGTTTCAGATCTGAATCATCATTGGTTTTCAAGGAGACATACAATAAGAAATGTTTGCCAGGAGAGAGTGCTATTTTCAAACACCCCTGTGTCCTTATATCACAGTGACTGTGCACAAGGTAGCATGGTCAGACAGGACAGAATCCCACCATCATGTCCTCTTTACCAACCTGCAGTAAACAAAGGCAATACTCTGGACAAGCAGCCACTTCTAACTCCTCAGTTTGAAGCAACGGCCCAGATGGATCTTGGTGGTGTTGCATTTCTGTTTTGGAACCCAGTTTGTTCCGGCCATTTGTTTCTATTAACTCCACTCTAAATATCCTAAACTATCTTCCTCAATATATATATCTTTTTTTTCTATTCTCAAACCTAGTTCAAAATAATATCTTTTTCAGAGAATTCTTTTGTTGTAGACTAATTTGTTTTTAAACAAATCCAAAATGGGGAAACTTGCAGCCCATCATCAATGACTGCATAGACCTATTATGAAGCCAGAAGCACACCGAGCTACTCTACGGTGTGCAAGCTGGAAGTTTAACCATGTCTCGGTTTGGCAAGCCTAAATGTGTCACTGAGCACTTGCCATAGAAATCAACTGAATACCATCTTTAACAGCTTTGATACTTGGTGTACTTAATTATAGGTCTATGGGCTAACCCCACAATCAAACCCAGTTAGGCAGTGCTCCTCTAGATCAGTACCAAGGGAAATGCAGTCACCTGACTGAGCCACATTACAATCCAACACTTCCCAGTTGAAGTGAGCCTGTTTAATCAGGGCTAGAAGCTAGAAGCCACACAACCAGCTTCCTATACTTAACCTTCGGACTGGCAACTAACACTGGATAAAGCTTCAGGAAAGATGGATTGGCTTTGAGATGGGACTGTTGTTGAAGCCAGACTTTATTGTCGGTGTGAGGCGTGCGTTGCTGCGCTGTGTGTGGGCGGCTGGGGGACCAGAGGAGCGGTGGAGGGGGCTGGAGGGGGCTGAGAGACAGGCACAGTGGAGAGGAGCAGCTGTCAGCGTGGTTGTTTGCAGCCCCACATGTGCCCTGCGTTGGGGAAATAATAAACTATCATTAAAACCTCTTTCTCTCTCAAGCTGGCTTCACCGCTGACTGTAGTAGAGATTGGCACCTGCAATAACACACAAACACACCGAAAAGAGACTTGATACACCCATACGCACACCAAAAAGGAAAAAACGAAAAGGAACTGAGACAGGATTCATACAATTTCATGCGCTGAAGTTATAACAAGCTCCAGTTAAGTGTCTCTATAAGGGGTAATTATCTCAAATCAAACTGAATACACATGCACACATAGTACTTTTGTTACTACAAGTTGACCTTTTTGGGTGTAACATCCTTTTTTTCTGACAAAAAGCTAGTTTAGTTTTTGTGGGTGTGGGGGATTGCACTTGTGAACTTAACATCACTGAGCACATTGCAAACTCTCCAGAGGTGCCTGCCTTTTGCCTTCCAGAAGCTTTTAGTGCTTGAGTCAAGAGTTGGGCTGAAACTGCAGGCACTGTTACATTCACTTTTAAGCAGGCAACATGATGGCGCTGATATGAAATTACAGCCTTCAGGTATCCTTGAAGCACTGATCTTTCTGATCCATGAGATCATTTTTTGTCCACTGTGCTCATTTTCTCTTTGGATAAATCTACTACTCTAAAATCGCTGCAACATGAGGATGTGTGAAGCCCTCTGTGACACTGCTTGTAGAAAAGGCTTGACAAACACAATGTTATTGTATATTCCTTAATAATTATAAAAGTTTATGGTGCATTAGGAACAGATGTTTTATTGGAGGCCGCCTCGACAAGCCACGTCATAACCAGAGCCTAAAAGTTGCATGATGATAAATCCATCTTCCATCTAATTCTTTAATGTAAAGCGCTCGTGTTGGTGTCTAGTAGCGTTGTTTCTGTAGCCCCTATGCTTTGTGCCACTCCCCCTTTGCAGTCCGCGCGGTGGTATATTCCACAGATGCTGATAAAGCGAGACTGAACCGCACCAGCAACAGCCCAACAGTCTCGCTGGGTTCAACTGCGGCTAAACGCGCCGCGTCTCCTCGGCAGCCACCGTGCAGCTTCTCACCACTGACACAGCGGACCCATGCTTACATGCACCCGCAATACTCCCCCCCTCAAGCACTTGGTTTACAACTGCGTTCAAGCTTATTAGCAACCCTTCACAACCACAAAGGCTAAGAAGACTGGTCGCGTCCAGGAGGAATAAACCGAACTATATCAACAAGGAATTTGCTTGGTCTTCCGAATTCACACGTTCCTACCGCGATGGAATTTGAGTAACCAGGGATGGCTTCAAATTGGAAAGGTAGCCCAAAGCCACATTCATTAGTGTGCGTTTTCTTCTTCAAAATTGTAGAAGGTTTCTTGAATGTAAGATTGTAAAGTAGACTACAATGTGCTCCTGTTAAATGAACACTGGAAAGGCAATATCAGCTTCGCCTTATCAGTGAGATTTGATTCAATGCATTAGTGAGGGAGAAAGAGTGCTGGAGAGAGGGAGTCAGGGTGAGAGAAGTGTGTGTATCTACATGTGCTGTGGTCACGTCTGAACGCAGGCCATTGTTTTTAAGTATATAGCTGTTGTACAATGTCGTGTATACACGACATTGTACAACAATGTACAACGCCACTAACCATCGTTGAGATTTAGGGCCATTCTGGATAGATATCTCTGGTGACGGTGCTGTAAGAACACTTTTTGTGAGACAGCGTGCTATATGATCTCAAAGGGGCAAGCACATCTAACTTTATGGAACAGTGAAATCTGAAATAATGTTTTGTAATTTCACTTAACCTGTTGGATAATGAATTGGGTCGATGGAAAGGCCTTCTGTTCGTTGCAAGATAAAGATCTAATTTCCAGATATGTCAGGTTTTACATTCAGTGAGCCAGATAGGTAAAACAAGTATCAGGAACTCAATTTGGATAAATCATAATTAAGGCGAAAGCAAGCAAATTGCTAAATTCTTTGAAACTGAATCTTTAAATTTTGCGACATCTCCACAAACCTATTAATCAATATTTGATGTAAACAGCTCATGGCTAAATTCCAACAAATGTAATTCACTGATAAATGATCTGAAATTTTCGGGCAATTTGTAAATGTCACCAAATGAAGTCTTGCCTCCATACACCGATATAGTTTGTTAATCTCATTAAACAACTGCTGTTCACAGACGTTATTGCCCCCCCCCCCTTTATAAAATCGTATTTTTCACAGTCTTATTAAGTCTTGCTAGGAGTAAGACGTAGACTATTATGATACATTTTGTTTTACTCTGAGACCTCAGTCAAAGTGGATAGCGCACTGTCTACGTGTTTTCCATTTCTCACCGATATCGAAGAGTTCTATGCATCTCCATTCCTGTACGCTTAAATAGTAGGCCTATTCTGTTTGTGTTTCTCGGTATGTCTCAGCCATATATTGTCTGTTCCGTGAGAATGATAGAATGATGCTCGGGGCTCCTGCTTAATTTTTCCTCTGCTTCCACATTATTGATAGTGATGATAAAAAGGAGGCAATCTGTCGCCAGTGTTTATGATTAATAGAAAGCATCTGTGCATGGAGGTTAGGGAACACACACACACATACATACACACACACACACACACACACACACACACACACACACACACACACACACACACACACACACACACACACACACACACACACACACACACACACACACACACACACACACACACACACAGACAGGCTGGTGTTGAGAGGAGGCTTGGGCTGTGAGAGGATGATGTATGGGAGGTGGAGCGGTTGATTGTAATTCCACCTTCATTTTTCCCAGTAAAGTGTTGATGTGTGTTGTGGATCATATAGCTGGAGAGCGACTGCCGTACCATTCGCACTCTGGGCAATACAGTGAGTGTGTGTGTAGGAGGCCTGTAGAGGGCCTGTAATACTGATGCAGAGATGATGCGATGAACATTGATTCTTCTAACAGTTCAAATTGTACAGTCATCACAGCTACCAGCACACAGATGTGTCATAGCTGTGAGATTAAATGGAATTCTCCCAATTTATGTGATGGACAACTGCCCTTGATCATACACTGGCATTTCAGCCAAATTCTTCCATCAGTCTATCAGATTCACTGACCCTCATTAACTGTTCGCCTCAGAATACCAGTGATAGTGGTCCATTTCCTTCCATCAATATTTGTTTTAATTGGACTTGGACTCATGATGTATCTCAGCTGTCTCACTCCCAGTGTCTAATTGTCCCCAGAGTGGTGCATATAGCACTGGTGAATGCAGGAAGTGGTCCAGCGCTGGGCCCAGCCATTTGCTCACTAGTGGAAAAGCACACAAAAGTGAACGGCAATGAAGCAGCTCCACTTTGATTTAATCAAATGTTACAGTACACTGTACTGTTGACCCCATAGTTTGGCATTCAGTACCAATACATTCCACTGTCCCCGAAATGAGAAACAAAACAAAAAAAAGGCTTTTTTCCTTGCTTGGAGGTATCCCTCATATTGCGATATTCCATCCTTGGACTCTGTGCTCACAGTGCTGAACAGCAGCGAGGAGGGAGGCTGAAGGGAACAAGGAGGGGGGGGGGGGGTGCACTGATGGTACGGTATTCTTTTTGTTATCAGTCGTGCATTATTTATAATTTTTTCATTCCTAGAATGCAGCAGCCCCTGGCTACCTCTTTCTTTTCTCTGTCCATCTCTCCTCCCTTGCTTTCTTCCTCCATGCACTCTCCATCCTCTCAATCAACTCCCTCCCTCCCTCCCCCTCCTCCCTCCCTCCCTCCCTCCCTCCCTCCCGGGTTTCCTGTAAATGTGTGTTTCCTTGGATAAATTGCTGTCATGAATTA